>NC_134893.1:37145082-37167582 GCF_041734735.1 Babylonia areolata | reverse complement strand
TTTTGGGTTTGTTTGTCTCTTTGTTTCTTTTCTTTTCTTTCTTTCTTTCTTTCCGTTTTCTTTCTTTCTTCAGCAATGGTGCGTTGGCTTCTGTTTCTTTTTATTTATTAATTTCTCTCTTCTCGTCTTTCTTCCTTTCTTCATCTCTGTTCTCTCTTCTTCCCCCTCCCCCCCCCTCTCTCTCTTCTCTCTTTCATTAGCAATCAGGTAGATTAGTCTTTATTTTATTTTATTCGATATCGTTCTTTCTTTTCTTTCTTTTTTTCGTATAGTTTCTTTCTGTTTTCTTTTTCTTGTTATTTTTGTGACTTTTGGCGATGTTGGGTACCTTAAAAAGCAATTCCATGTTCAGTTTTATTCCTTTTGTTTACGAGAGCATTGGAAGAGGATGCGTGTGTGTGTGTGTGTGTGTGTGTGTGTGTGTGTGTGTGTGGCTGTGTGTGTATGCGTGCGTGCGCATGCGTGTGCTTGTGTGTGCGCGCGTGCTAGTGAGTGCTTTCGTGTATGTGTGCTTATCTGTGCTGTGCTGTGCTGCTTGTGTGTGTGTGTGTGTGTGTGTGTGTGTGTGTGTGTGTGTGTGCACGTAAGTGCGTGCGTGCGTTCTTATTTATGAACTCTGGCGGGCGTGCGCGCGCCTGCGTGTATGCGTGTTTGGTGTCCTGAAAACAGTTATCCCTGTTACAATTGGGAAAGAAAGACAACAACAACAACAACAACACGTGTGTGTGTGTGTGTGTGTGTGTGTGTGTGTGTGTGAAGCGTTCAATGAAGTAAAGCTCTCCTCTGCACCACCGGTTTGCTGCTGAAAGGAAAACCGCCTAACGGCAGTAATTAACTTCTAACAGCTTTGGGTTTTTTTTCATATGCTAATTTTTTTTGTGTCTTTTATTTACTCGTTGTATCTGCAGGAAGCTCATGAGCTGTTGGCCAATGCATTAATCAGTTTCACTGACGACAGCCGACCGCGTTTTTTCTTCTTTTTTTAATTAAAAAAAAAAAAACATTATTGTAATTATTGTATTTAAATTATGATTAATATATATATATATATTTTTTTTTGGGGGGGGGGGGGGGGCTTGTGGGGGCTGGGGGGGGGGGGGGGGTGTCGTTGTTGCTGCTCTGTCGAAGCGCTATGCATTACTGTACTTTTTCCCCTTTTAAATTAAGCAGCCTCCTTCAGTTTTTTTCCTTTATATTATTTCTTTAGGTGAATTAGCCTATATGTATTCAGTGCCTGTTAACGAAAAGGTGGTTATTATCAAATTTATCGTTTACGGAACGCATGCACTTTTATACATGTATTCATTTGGGTGGGATTTATTCACACACTGATACACGCGCGCGCGCACTCACGCATGATTATGGAGAAAGATAGAAAGGAAGGAAGAAAGAAAGAAATGAAGAAAATGAAGAAAGAAAGAAACGAAGAGAGAGAGAGAGAGAGAGAGAGAGAGAGAGAGAGAGAGAGAGACTGATACAGAGAGAAAGAGAGAGAGAGAGATGGGGGAAGGAGAGAGAAGAGGAGCTTATTCATACCCACCCTCCCTACCACCCCTTCCATTTTGCTTTCTCCATTAAATTTTAGTCGTCATTTCGAAACACGGGTAATTGTTTATTTTATCCCGTTAATTATTTTTTTATTCTCCTCACTTCGGCTATCCCCACAGTTTCATTCAAAGAAAAAAGACTTAGGGATTCTAAAAAAACACGTTAACCATGAGCAGACACCATCATTATCATCATCCTCACCCTCATCATTCACAGATGCAGAGACTAGCGTTGGGATCATCACCATAAAAGTGAATTTATGATTTAAAAAAATCGATCATAATGTTTCCCAATACTGTTCGATCAGTGCAGTATCGCCTCGGACACCAAAACATTGTTACGCCCCCCCCCCCCCCCCCCCCCCCCCCCCCCCCAACCCCTACCCCCCTCCCACCCCACACACTATTATTGATAATTCCTGCTTATAGTAATTTTTTTTAAATGTATTTATCTATTATTTACTCACCCTTTTTTTCTCTTTTTTTTCTCAAGGCCTGACTAAGCGCGTTGGGTTACGCTGCTGGTCAGGCATCTGCTTGGCAGATGTGGTGTAGCGTATATGGATTTGTCCGAACGCAGTGACGCCTCCTTGATCCACTGAAACTGAAACTCCTGCTTCCCAGAATTGAACACAAGCAAGCAAGCAAGCAAGTAAGCAAAGATACCTTGAACCACGGCGGAGGACAAGGGTCACATCTTCTTACTTTAATTAGCCACTGTTCCGGGGCTTTTTTCCACACTATGAACAGTTCCTGCTTACCCAGAATGGAACGCAGGCAGGGTGCAAAAATCGCACAGCCCGCGAACTTTGCGTGACATCGCTCCATTCTGTACTCAGGCACACAGAGAAGGAAGAGAATGAGAGGACAGGCTATCCCCCCCCCCTCCCCTCCTCCCCACCCACACACACACAAGGACGTGCCAAGCAGTCATTGATTCTCGACACGGAGATATGCTTTCGCACCCCCTCCCCTCCCCTCCCACTGATTTTTTACACGCCATTCTTTTCTTTCTGTTCAACAAAGGCAGGCAACCGATTTCCGTGAACGAGAACAGTGTCAAGATGATTCTTGAAATTGGGCCAGTCACGTGGCTTTCGTTTTTTCTTTTTTGTTTTTTTCATTGAGCAGGACGACTGGTAATCTATTCATTCACGGAAGAAGACAAGTTGTCGTCATTATTATCGTAATATTTGGGGCAGTCGGAACTTCCCGCTCACCGTCTCTCTCCACTCTTTCTCTCCCTTCTGTTTCGTCTGTCTCCTTCCCCTCTCTCTCTCTCTCTCTGCGACTCTCTTTGTGTCTGTCTCTCTTTATTTCTTTGTCTCTGCCTCAGTCTATCTCTTTATCTCTGTGTCTGTCTGTCTGTGTCTGTCTGTCTGTCTCCCTCTCTCTCCCTCCCCCCCCCCCCTCCTCTCTCTCTCTCACTGATTGATGAACGACCAGACGGCAAGATCTGTGTTTCTGAAACAGAATATTGCAGAACCTGGAAAGTAAAAACAAACAAACAAAAAAGCAAAACAAACAAACAAACAAAAAAAGACAAACGCGACACATTAGAGGTAGCAGTCAAATGTTATTAATTTCAGATTTAAATGTTGTTGTTTTTTGTTTTGTTTTTTTAGATTGCATCATTTTTAAGCACCCTTTTCTTCTCCCTCCCCCCCCCCACCCCCAACTTGATCCCCATCTCTTTACTTGTTTGTGTGTAGCGTGATCAGTGTGTGTGTGTGTGTGTGTGTGTGTGTGGTGTGTGAACGATTGTGTGTGTGTGTGTGTGTGTGAGCGAGTGAGCGTGAGTGGACGAGTGTCTCTGTGTGTGTGTGAGAGAGAGAGAGTAAACGAGTGTGTGTGTGTGTGCGTGAGTATATGTGAGTAGGTGAGTAAGTAAGTGTGAGTGAGCGGATGAGTGTGTGTGTGAGTGTGTGAAAATTTGCGTAATGATGGGTCTAGTAAAAATGGCTTAAACTTTAATTCACATCTACATGTAAAAAGTGACATCACCCTCAAATGATTCGCCTCTGCAATGAAGAGGTTGGTATCTAAATCATATTTTTTGTTCTGTAAAAGAATCGCATGTGCAAAGCTTACTACTGATTTGTTGTTGTTGTTGCAAAGAATCCTTTTTACGGAATGTTTTGTTCTGTAAATGATGTATTCTTTGCAAAAAAATAATTCTTGAACCATAAAAGATCATTTTTATGTACTTCCTCATTATTAGTGCCCTTGATAGTTTTGATTTTTATCAACTTTATTTTATCCTTTTATGCAAATCCTCATTTTTGCGCTGTAAAGAACCCTTATATTTGTATTTGTATGGAAATCTTAATAAGTGTCGCAAAGGTTCGTTTTAGACAAATCCTCGTTTTTGTGATGTAAGAAATTTGTTTTTATAATTTTTTTTTTGTAATGTAAATGATTTTTGTTTGCCAAACGCACTCAATGGAAAAGCGCTCTGTGTCCTCTCCAAAGAACGCTTTTAACGATCATCGACGCTTTTGCAACATTGATATCTTCCTTTTACAACAGCAGTTTGTAGTGTTTGTATTAATTGATCAAAATATACATCCGATTTAACTTTGAGGTACAGCGTGCCTTCGACCCGGTCATAATGATAGTTTTGTCGTTCTGGACAAACGTGCCTGCGTGCTTGTGTGAGTGCGTGCCTCTCTCTGTCTGTCTGTCTGTCTCTCTCTTTGTGTGTGTGTGTGTGTGTGTGTGTGTGTGTGTGTGTGTGTGTGTGTGTGTGTGTGTGTGTCTTTTCTTTTTCTTTCTTACGTTGTTCCGTGCTGCGTGATTTGCATCAGTCCTGATATTACTCGGTTGGGCAACAAACAGCATGATTTCATGGATTGTGATGCAAATGGGCCGCATCTTCTATGGCGAAATAACGGAATCAATGTAGAAAAAAAAAAAGATTCAAAAGAAAAATTAAATCGAACTTTAAGGAATACAAATTCGATTTCCCTTTTTTCCTGTTGCTGCCTTTTAAAACATCTCTTTCTCTCTCTCTTTCTCTCTCTCTCTCTCTCTCTCTCTCTCTCTCTCTCTCTCTCTCTCTCTGTGTTTACCTCTGTCACTGTTAATCTCTGTCGCTCTTTCTGTCTCTATCTCTGCCTTTTTCTGTGTCTCTTTCTTTGTAATTCTCGGTCCTTTCAACCCCCCTCCCCCTCCTTCTTTTTCTCTCTCTCTCTGTCCGTTTGTCGGCTGTTCTTTCATTTTGACTCTCTCTTATCTGTCTGTCTCGTTGTCCCTCACTTCTCGGCATCAATATTTCTGCCCATCTCTTTTTATCTCTCAAGCAAATCAGTCACATATTCATTGGGTCAGTGATAGGATCAAATCAGTCACATATTCATTGGGTCAGTGATAGGATCAAGTTGGGACAATTTTTTATAACCGGAGCAATCTCTGAAGCATTCACATCCAGAATTCCCGATTTCCGGTTCTTTTCTTCAAAAAAATCATATATATACAGACATATATGTCTTTGTGTCTCACTCTGTTTCTCTCTCTGTCTCTTACTCGGTCCACCTGTCTGTCTCTCTTTTTTTTCTCTCTCTCCTTCTCTCTATCCGTCCATCTGTCTGCTTCTGTCTGTCTCTCTGTCTATCTAACAGTGTGTCTGCCAGTCTGTCTGTCTGTCAGTCAGTTTGACTTTCTGTCTTGTCTCTTTCTCTGCTCTCCCCCCCACCCCCCTCCATCTCTCTTTGTGTCTGTCTCTGCCTGGCCCTGTCTGTCTGTCTGAATCTCTCTCTCTCTCTCCCCCCCCCCCCCTCTGTCTCTCACCCTCTCTGTCTGTCGCTCTCTCTCTCTCTCTCTCGTTAAGAGAAAAACAAACCCCTACTTTCGAGAGTTTTTTGACAGCAAAGTTGTCAACAAACTTGGTGGTAAACCAGACACTTTGGGCCATCAGATTTCGCGTGCACAACAGACTTTTGAAGTGCTGTTCTGTTTTAGAGAAAAGGGAGGGCTTTGGAGGAGAGGCGGACATTAGATGGCTGAGATTTTTTTTTTTTTTTTTTTTTTTTTTTTTTTTTTTTTGTTTGCGTGTGCTTCTAGCGTTGACGTCAGTGCTCAGTGTTGTCCAGGTCCGTCTTCTCCTTGAAGAGTTTGTTGAGGGGCGTTCTCTTTGTACACTTCACTTCTCCATCCTCTTACCCCCAGCCCTACACCCCGCCCTTTAGACTCTCTTACCCATCCCTCATTCTTCCTCATCCATTGCACGCACACGCACACGCACGCACGCACGCACGCACGCATGCATGCACACACACTTGTGTTCAGTTCATCGATGGTCCAGAGCACTGGAAATCCCTGAGTTTTATTTCATTGATTGAGCAGCAGTTCTTTTCCTTGTGTATGGTGCGGACGTGTGTGTGTGTGGTGTGTGTGTGTGTGTGTGTGTCTGTGTGTGTGTCTGTGTGTGTGTGTGTGTGTGTGTGTGTGTGTGTGTGTGTGTGTGTGTAAGTTTTTTTTTTTGGTGTGTGTGTGTGTGTGTGTGTGTGTGTGTGTGTGTGTCGAAGTTTGTTTTTTTTTGGTGTGTGTTGTGTGTGTGTGTGTGTGTGTGTGTGTGTGTGTGTGTGTGTGTGTGCCTGCCTGCCTGCCTGCCTGCCTGCGGATGTGTTCCTTTTTCTTCTTGTTTTTTTTTGTGTGTGTGTGTGCGCGCGCGCGTGCTTGCGTGCGTGCGTGCGTGTGTGTGTGTGTGCCTGCGTGCGCATGTATTTCTTTTTCTTCTTGTTTTTGTGTTTATGTGTGTGTGTGCGTGTGCGTGTGTGTGTGCGTGTGTGTGTGCGTGTGCGTGTGCGTGTGTGTGTGTGTGTGCGTGTGTGTGTATGTGTGTGTGTGTGATAAAAACAGAATTGAGATCGTATTATTTCGCTTTTCTCCCTCACTTCCTTCTCCTTTCTTTATTCCAGCCCCCCACCCCACCACCCCACACACTCCTCTCCTCCAATCACCCCAACGTACTCTTTTCACTTTCAGATTTTTAAAAGATTGTTTTAAAGGTTAAAATGCTGAGCGCTGCAGGGAAGGAAGAGATCACGAAATATTTGCGAACAGCATCCAAAAAGAAGAAGTTCACACACACAAAAAATGACCTCAGAGTGTCGTAAACGAAAGGATGATCCCCCCTTGGACGTGACGTTTCCTTGGTGATCAGGGTTAGCGGATAATTCTGGTGAAACAGATAGTTCGTATGTTTGGGCTGCTTGCTGGGTGCTAACTGAACTCGACAAATATTTTCTTTTTGTTTTTGATGGTTTGTTTGGTTGGTTGATTGGTTGTTTGGTTTGGTCTTATCGGTGGTTGTGGTTGTGATGGTGGTTGTCGTCTTATTATCTTAAACAAAAGTTACTGTTATATGGAGTCTGCGACTAATTATGAATGGAATTGGGCGATAGATTCTAGTATCATTATCTCAAACAAGAGTGACCGTCGTATAGCAACTGCAATAATTATTGATGAAATTGTGGGCGATGAATTCCAGAATGTAAGTGATTATCTCAAATATGTACACAACCTTAGACATCAGTATATCCTGAAACAGTATCGTGAAGCAGCGTACCACGTTATAGTTTTTTGCCTCAGTGGGGTTACTTGGAGGGTTTTTTTTAAACATTTTTTTAAGCGTGAATAGCACCCCACCTGCTGGAAATTCTGTTCAAGAAATTTCCTCTTTCACTCTTTATTTTATTTTATTTTTTTTTTGCCTTTTCCTTTTGTTTCTGCCCCAACCCCCTTTCTCATTATCTGTCTTGCTGGTCCGTTCAGCTTTGTTGTTTCTTTTTTTGTTTTACTTTTTCAATAAAGTCATTGGTATTTTGGTCTTTTTTCTGGACTTGATAATTGGACATTCTTACTGTATGTTTATATATATATATATATATATATATATATATATATATATATATATATATATAAATTTTTAGACTTTTGTTGTTGTTGTTGTTGTTCTACTTAGGAAGTGTGAGTTAGCATTTTTTGTTTGATATGCCTGTTATTGAAATGATTTTTTTTTAAAGTGTGATGACGTTTATATTCGGTTTTTGTTGTTGTTGTTTTCATTCTTATTCCTTTGCTGAAAATTGACGGGATGGTCGACGTAAGAGGCATAGTCAAGGTTTTGGAGCAAGGACATGTACTGTACATGTGCCTAGTTTTCTTTTTCGTTTTTTTTTAAAGCTCCATCGGACTTAGTGTTTTTAACTCTGATTGATAGTAAAAAAAAAATAAAAAAAAAAGGACATGTTGCTGTCATTATACTTAGCTTATATCACAAGTTGAAATTGGCTTACATTTGGGCCAACAGCAAAGTGAGAGCTATAATTATGATAAATGGTTTCTCCATTGCATTGGGGAGTCATTTTCAGCCGAGTCTTTAGTGAAGGACTATTGACTCTCGAATTAGGATCCTGGCAAGATTGCACTTATTCTCAGTGTAGCAGCCGACTGTCCTAAAATCCTCTTTGCCGTGAGATTGGGGATGTAACTTGGGTAAGACACTCTCCACTATTACCAAATTCTTGCCCAGAGAGTTGGGGCAGCAGTTACCTCCTCTGCTGCTCCTGGTCATCGTCGGACACGACTGACTGTCATGCATCATACATAACCCAGATTGGGCCTTGGGTGGTCGGCTGGGCTGACAGCAAGAAAAGTTGAGATCCGATCAAATTAGAATGTTCAGTCTTTCCAAATCCGTCAGCAACTTCTTTGAAAAGAAATGTCTGATTTACATACCTAGAATGATAGAAAAAAAAGAAGAAATTTAGCAAAATGACTTGTTTTCCAATTGTAAATATTGCTAATAGTTGTTTTGTATGACAGACACATGTAAGTTTTAAAAGCTGTTTCGATATATATACTATTATTTGTTGCACCTGTTTTTGTTGGGGTTTTTTTCATGCTGATTTAAGACCAGATTAATTAACACACACACACACACACACACACACACACACACACACACACACACAGAGGACTTTTTTTTATTTTATTTTTTTACGTGTGATACTTTATAGAGCACACGTCAAAAAGAACGACGTCAGACTGTCGTAAACGCAACGCAATAATGGACGCCATCTTTTCTAACTTCCCATTCCAACCAGCTGTCGCAAAAAGTTGTAATGACCTTGATCGTGTGTCGTGATGGCATCTGATGATCTGATGATGTAGAGATATATAACATACCCCGTATTGAGTGATTTGTAAAACGTACCCTTTGATTTGGCCATCTTAAACAGTATTGGACTGAGAGATTAAGCAATGATGGACGAGGGAGACTGAAACACACACAAAAAAAAGAAAAAAAGAAAAGAAAAGGAAATAAAGGTGGGGTTCATGAGAATAGTTAAGGGTATAACAAGACAAGACAATTTGTGTGTATTGGTGCTCTAATGCCCTCGTTTTAAAACTATGGTACTGGGATAACAAGGACGTTTGTTTCTGTGTAGTTGCCAGTTTGATGTTTTGGTGTTGTTATTCTTTATCAGTTCTTGTCAAAGTGTGAGGTGTCATTTCATTTTGAAGGCTATCGTGCTGTGTAGGAGGGGAGGGGGAGAAGTTTTTTTTCAACTTTTCCCCCTTCTATTTCAACAGAAATCTCAGCAGTGTGTGCATATTTATGTTGACCTGTCGCGTGATGTGGATTATGAGAAAATGATAATTATGACCATGGTGATGAAGGTGGTGATGATGATGATGATGATGATGATGATGGCAGTTGCCCATTGTTGTAAATTGGTGGATATAAAGTATTCGCAGACCGTCAAGGGTAGATCTCGTTTTCATGAAACCGTCCACTGCCTGCCTACAAATCTGTGCTGTCTGCTTGTCTGTCTCTGTCTATTCCTCTTTCTTTCACTTAGTGTTACTGTCCCGTACCCTGAATCAGTATATGATAGTAAGCTATATCTCTACTGGGATATCTTGAACTGTGTAAACTACCTCGTTTGTCAAAGCGAGTCTTGTTATTTAAGTAGCCTTGTCTGTATCAGCCTAGTTTTTTTGTTCAAGGTTCCAAGGTGCTTTTCGTGAAATATTACACTTGCCTGGGTAGTACATCTTCGATCTTTTAGAGGAAATGTTACTTTTTTTTTAGTTCCAAAGATTGTCCTTTTCGAAATACCAGATGGGCTACTGTTGTTGGTGCCCCTTACCAATTAGGACTGCGATGGCAGAGATGGTAGGGATATAAGTGTGGCTTCATTTCCTGCTTTCTAAGGTCCTTATTTAATTATTTAAAAGGCCAGACACGGTAGTGAAATTTTGACCAAAATCATGATTTTTTGTGATTTTCGTTTTTTGAAATAATTTGCTTCTTCAACATCTAATCTTTATAGTCCGTTTCACCTGGGTACTACTATATTCACTTAAATAAAGCTTCAAACAGCATCAACATGTGTGATTTCTTGTGAGTACAAGCACATCTCTTTCTTTTCCTGTTTTCTCGGTTTTGTGTTTTGTCCTCGTAATACCATTTTTCAAAATGCTTATGCTCAAAAACTTTAAAAGATAGCATGTTCAAACTTGGTACTTTCTTTCTTTATGTATTTATCTTTGTTACAGTGCGGTGGTTTGTATAGTACTACTAAAAGAATGAATATACACTCATTTGAAAATAAAATTGTCAAGGAATTTTTACTCATTTCAACAAAAAAATAATAATAAATGTATTTATTCAAATTCCAAAATACCACTGCACTATAATAAAAAAACAAATACAAAGCTTTTTTTCATATCTTACCAGCCTTGGTTATAATGGCCCTGCGAGGTCAGCTGGGCGCTGATTCAATCTGAATGGAATTGTTGTGGGAGAGTAGACTGGACGCCAAGGCTTCGCTAGGCGCCTTATCTTGTGCCCAGTTCATTGTTTAATTAAAGGAAGGTTTCTTGATAATCAGGCATTCACACAGGTGGTACGAACCTTCAGCTTTGGTCAGTTCATGTCGTTGATCGCACAAGAAAACAACAACAATATTGAATGGATAAACAAACGATTTAAAAGAAATGGATGGTGGAAATAAGTTTAAATACTACTTTTTCATACCCCTTCCCTCTCATCTTTCTTCTTCTTACATGTAGTAGTAGTAGTAGTAGTAGTAGTAGTAGTAGTAGTAGTTAAAGTGGGAGCAGCAGCAACAAAAACAACAGCAGTAGCAGCAGTAGTAGTAGCAGGAGCAGCATCAGCGACAGCAGTAGTAGTAATAGTAGTAGTAGTGGTGGTGGTGGTGGTGGTGGTGCATACATGCCCAGAATCTGGCTATCAGTAGTACAGCCTTCAAAAATCAGGAACATACCCAAATCATCAGAAATACAACGCATCGTTTTTTGTTGTTTTTTCTGGCAGTACAAAGAACAGCACATATTATAGACCACTGGAGGTGGTAGTGACGGCAGTGTGGTGGAGGTAGTGGTGGTATTAGCGGTGGTGGTACATGTCACAACGAAACAGGAAGGGTGTACCAGAACCACTGCCCACGGCATTGTCTGCAGGGCCTTTTGTCGTCCGAGTGACGAGGTGACCTCCCACAGTTCACCAGCCCTGACCGTTTGACCGTTTAACTACTGAAGGAAATGGACCCTCTCCTGTGATAGTGGTGAGTAAATCAGTCTCATCCGTCTTCAGAAGAGAGAGAGAGAGAGAGAGAGAGAGAGAGAGAGAGAGAGAGTATGTGTAAGTGTGAGAGAGAGAGAGAGAGAGTGTGTGCGTGTGTGACAGAGAGAGAGAGAGAGAGAGAGAGAGAGAGAGAGAGAGACAGACAGACAGGCAGACAGAGAGACACAGACAGAGAATGTATAATTGAGAGAAAGAGAGAGAGAGAGAGAGAGAGAGAGAGAGTGTGTGTGTGTGTGTGTGTGTGACAGAGAGAGAGGGGGGAGGGAGGGAGAGAGAAAGACAGAGAGAGAGAGAGAGAGAGAGGGATCATTGGTGATCAGGACACTAGCTTTTGTCATTTTGGAGGGTCCACCAGTCTTCATTTTATTTCCCACTTTGTTTGACACACGATGGAAAAGAATCAATCTTTTTATAAATAAAACTGCAAACGTTCACGGACTAAACAAACCCGGAAACGGAACTAAACACAGAAAAGTCAAACATGTTATTGATGTTCAGAAATATGTGGACGTGTTTGTTAGTTCATGGTGTTATTGTATTGTATTGTATTTCTCTTTTTTGTCACAACAGATTTCTCTGTGTGAAATTCAGGCTGCTCTACCTAGGGAGAGCACATCGCTACAATGAAGGCGCCACTCATTTTTTAAAAGTTTTTTTTTTTTGTATTTTTTCGTGCGTGCAGTTTTATTTGTTTTTCCCATTGAAGTTGATTTTTCTACAGAATTTTGCCAGAGACAACCCATTTGTTGCCGTGGGTTCTTTTACGTGCGCAAAGTTCGGTTTATCGTCTCAGCCGAATGACTAGCGTCCAGACCACCACTCAGGGTCTAGTGGGGGGGGGGGGGGGGGGTATTGGCGACTGTACCGTGATTCAAACCAGTGCGCTTCCAGATTCTCTCGCTTCCTAGGCGGACGCGTCACCTCTAGGTCATCACTCCACTTCTTGCAGGGCTTCTTGGTTCTGGGCTTGGCTCCACATAGCGTGAGCAAGAGTTGTGATGTGTTGACTGCCGAGGTTAAAGGTCCCATAGCCTTTTTCGGCCAATGGGGGGGACAAGCAGTGAAAACATGTCCACTGTGTCTAGGGCGCGGCATAGGACGGCGGGACCCAGTCTTGCCCATCCGCCGTTCTAGTTAGGCTAACCTTCCCCAACGGAATAATTTTTTCAGGTGCCCATTCAAATTTGACCGGTGAAGTGAGGAAAATCAGAGTAAAGTCCCTTTCCCAAGGGCACAACACCATGCCGAAACTGGGGTGTCGGACTCTGATCACTGGTGAACACTGGTTCAGCAGCCAGTTGCATTGCTCGGACGGAAGAGCCGAGTATGGTCGTAACCCGCTACTAACTGTGTGTGGTATGGAACTGACCAATGGCGTAGTTCGGTCAACGTAGGCATTTAGTCACGTGTAACTGTCAAAACGTTAGAACCAAGCAATGCAACTGGCTCCAGAAGTCCAAAGCCACGTCGATTCTACTATGGCGCCTCGAGTAGGCCGCCTATTGACCGTAGTATACAGGTCAGAGTGTCCATAGTCTGGGAGTGCAATTATCCTGACTCTGAAAAATGGGGCGTCTGGAACGGACAGAAAGAAAGCCGTTTGCTGTCATGGGGAGGCTTTTATTCATTGCGAACCATTCACCCCCTCCCCTGCCCCCCGCCCCTCCACTCCAAACTCCAAGTCATTCTGGTTGGGGAGATTGAGCACTACTGGATCAGGTTGTGGATAGTCGTGAGGTAAGTATGTCAATGTCCATCGCAACGTCAGTGGGAGCTGTTTTGAGAAACAGCATTGGTGAGAAATAGTCCTTTCTCTCTCACATTATCCTAAGAGACGGGGGGCCCACACACCGGAAATGGCGTCCACACACAGACACAGAAACGCATATATACACACGCACACACACACACACATAATTGTGGTGGGTGGTGGGTTTCATAGGGTTAGTGTGAATGCGTGCGTGTTTGTGTGTGTGTGTGTGTGGGGGGCTACAGCTGTGTGACAAACGTAGAGACCTGAAAAAGAAAAAGAATGAAGAAGAAGGGGCAAAACAGTACAAAGCAGTTAACACCGAAATCAAGAGAAGCATGAAGAAGGCAAGGGAGAATTGGATTGAAGGAAAATGCCAGGACATAGAGGAAAACCTGACAAGAAACAACAGCAAGAAAGCCTACCAAGTTGTGAAAGAACTTACCAACACAAGGCAAGGTAGAACTATGTCCAACATCCAGACCAAGGATGGAAAATGTCTAACAGAAGAACAAGACATCCTAAAGCGATGGACAGAATACTGCTCAGAGCTATACAACATACAGACCACAGGTGATCCAGCAATACTGAATGTTCCACCAGCCACTGATAACAGTAATCACCCCATACTCCGTGAAGAAATAGAGGCAGCAATAGCATCGCTGAAAAAAGGGAAATCGGCAGGAGTGGACAACATCCCATCAGAACTGGTCCAAGCAGGGGGTGAAGTTATGATAGATGTGCTAATGAAAATCTGCAACAAGATATGGCAAACAGGGGAATGGCCCACACCGTGGACACAATCACTGATCATCACCCTCCCCAAAAAGGGCAATCTCCAGCAGTGTCAAAACTACCGCACCATCAGCCTGATTAGTCATCCCAGCAAAGTCATGTTGAAGATCCTGCTTAACAGACTGAAACCACAAGCAGAAAACATCATTGCTGAAGAACAGGCAGGTTTCAGACCAGGAAGGAGCACAACTGAACAAATCTTCAACTTGAGGTTGCTATGTGAGAGGTACCATCAACACCAACAAGACCTCTACCACGTCTTCATTGATTTTAAGAAGGCATTTGACAGGGTCTGGCATGCAGCTTTGTGGGCTACCATGAATCTGTACAACATCAACGCCAACCTGATCAGACTGATACAGCACCTCTATGACAAAGCCACCAGCGCCGTCTACCTCAACAATAGCATCGGGGACTGGTTCAGAACCACAGTCGGAGTGAGACAAGGCTGTCTACTCTCCCCAACACTCTTCAACATCTTCTTAGAAAGAATAATGACTGACGCACTGGAAGAGCATGTAGGAACAGTCAGCATAGGCGGCAGAACAATCACAAACCTACGTTTTGCCGACGACATTGATGGACTGGCTGGAAAAGAAGAAGAACTGGCAAGCCTGGTCAAACATCTAGACAAAGCCTCCACATCGTATGGAATGCAAATCAGTGCGGAGAAAACCAAACTGATGACTAACAACACCAACGGCATCAGCATTGACATCAAAGTCAACGACGAAAAGCTTAAAACAGTCCACAGCTTCAAATATCTGGGAGCAATCATGTCAGATGAAGGATCTAAACCAGAAGTACTCTCGAGAATTGCCCAAACAACAATGGCACTCAACAAGCTGAACACCATCTGGAACAACAAAAACATCGCTCTCAGCTCAAAAATCAGACTGATGCGTTCCCTGGTTATATCAATATTGCTCTACGCCTGCGAGACTTGGACCCTGACTGCAGACATCGAGAGAAGAATCCAAGCTGTCGAGATGAGATGCTTTCGTAGACTACTTGGCATCTCCTACAGAGACCACATCACTAACACGGAAGTGAAGAACAGACTCAAGCAAAGTATTGGACCCTACGAAGACCTTCTGTCCATAGTGAAAAAACGCAAACTTAGGTGGTATGGACACATCTCCCGATCATCTGGTCTTGCCAAAACGTTCCTGCAAGGCACCGTACAAGGAGGCAGAAGGAGAGGACGGCAGAAGAAGAGATGGGAAGACAACATCCGGGGGTGGACAGGCTTGACGCTCGGTGACGCCCTGAGGAAATCAGAAAACCGTGAAGAGTGGAGAGGGGTGGTGGCCAGGTCAGCAGCGGTGCCCCAACGGTCTGAACCCAGACTATGGGAGAGGTGAAGGTGAGGTGAAGGTGAAGGTGAAGGTGTGAGGGGGGGGGGCGGGGGGGGGGGGGGCGGGGGGGGGGCAGGGGGGGACTAGGGAGGGTCATAGGGTTTGTGTGCGTGTGTGTGTGCGTGCGTGCATGTTTGTGTTGTTGTGTCTCCTCACAAGTGCACTGATGGAGTGACAGGGCATGGTATCAGTCTGGTTAATGTGATTATAGCACCAAGAAGCTCTCCGTATAAACAAAACCCAACAACAAACAACAACAGCAACAAAACAACCTATTTCCAAGCCATCGTTTTTTTTCTTTTAGCTGTATACCATGATACACGAAAGTGGTCAATAATTACACTTTTATTCTGAAACGAATACATTGTTTCAAAAACAACAACAGCAAAAATGACAACAACAACAAACATTGTGTGTATGGTTTTGGTCAGGCTGCAGGAAAAAGAAATGGGATATTCATCAGTCTACTTAATGATACTAGTGCTGGGAAAATCGATTGCGGCAACGATGATCCGGTTCTGGTTCTCGGGGTACTGTTATCCTGAAAATCAACCGGCCGTCGGAGCCACAGAACGATGGGATTCCACAGACCTTGGCCCCTCCGTTCTCTTCTGTGCCCACGATTCATCATAATTTCCACCCTTAAGTGCCCGTCCGGCTGGTGACTCGTGTCTGTGCGAGGGAGAAGGGCCCTTGTTTTATATAGCTGAAGTCACAAACACCGAATTTGGCTATCCATTGCTCAAGCAGTCTCATACCCAGTCTTCAGGTTGTTTTCGTATGTCTGCCTCTCTTTCTTAACATAGTTCTCTCTGTCTTTCTCTCTCTGTATCTCTGTATATATATATATATATATATATATATATATATATATATATATATATATCTGTGGCTTTCTCTGTATCTGTCTTTTTCCCTGTCGGTTTGTCTGTCTATGTGTCTGTTTCGGTTTCAGTTTTCAGTTTCTCCCCCCCCCCACACCCCCCTCTCTCTCTCTCATTATTTTACCATGGCCTGAGCTGGGTGTAAAGACATGCCCATAATTGTGCATAAAATCTTGTTACTCAGGTGGATTAAAACCTCGAGGAGTTTCCTCTCTCTCTCTCTCTCTCTCTCTCTCTCGCTTAATTCTGTTCACAGTTTTATAACTTTCAGGGCAGTAATTGAAGGCGGTGCCAGCATCGTTGAAAGCATTCACACAGTGACCACCACGTTCCAGCTTGTGTGGTTATTGATCATGGATGATGATAAATCGGCAAAGTGACACGAAGATTGTACGTACAGTCTTTGTTCTTGGGCCTCGCTGGTACGAGTCCTCCTCCCCTTCCTCCCTCCCTCCCTCCCTCCCCACTTTCTCTGTGTACCAGTCTGTAGATGGAATCCTCCTCGTGGCCAGAGATTAACAGGCTCCTCATGACTTGGGCGCCAGACAGATGGCACCTTGCTGTTAACCTAACAATCTTGAGGTTTATTTAAGTGATATATATATATATATATATATATATATATATATATATTTCGCTGACACACACATACACGCGAGCGCGCGCGCCGGCGTGCACACAACACACACGTACACACAACGTACACACATACACGCACGCACGCACGCACACACACACACACACACACACACACACACACATGCACACAACGTACATACACACAGACACACGCACGTACACACAAACACATGTACACACAACGTACACGCACACGCACACAAACACACACACACGCACGTACGCACGTACACACACACACACACACACACACACACACACACACACACACACACGTACTGCCTTGTCAGGAAAACTCGCATGGGTCTTAAGAAGATATACCACTGGTGCGGGGCGGAGTGGGGGGAGATTGGGGGGATGGCTATGGGGTATAGGTGTGCTCTGCTCAATTCAGGACATTGCACTGTAAACAAAAAGATCGAAAGAAAAGGGGGGGGGGAAAGAGCGTTCGGGGTTCTATCTCGTCGTTATCAAATTACCTTCAGAAAAGGAAGCTGTCAGCGGTGTTAATTCGCGAAGTCTTCCTTGTTTGCGAACAGCCCACTGTACTACTACTATTACTGGTTCCCATATCCTCTCACCACTTTGTATCTGTAACAAGTGATCCGATGTACGTGCTATGTATACACTGACTGCCAGCAGTTATCTTGACACGTGAAAAATGTAGCGTGTCTGGAGGGACAAACAGTCCTCCGGGAGGGTTTTGTTCATTGTCAACGACCCCCTGTCCCCCCCCCCCTCCCAACCACCACTACCCACAACCCCTCTTCCCCACCCCTCACCCCCTTCCATCGAGACGTTTCTGGTTCGAAGATTGAGTACCAATGATCAGGCTGGATAGCCGTGGCTAAAGTATACCGTTATTTCTTGCGAAATTGTGTGAAGGTGTTGTGAGAAATAGTCACTTTGTTGTGTGTGAGAGAGAGAGCGAGAGAAAGACACATTTCTTAACTTTCTCGCAAAATAGTAACCGAACCACACGACGGAAATGACGTCCACACACATACCGGAAATAGCGTCTGCCCCCCCCCCCCCCTCCCCCCACGTTGTTTTGATAACACGTAAATAATAAATCATCATTACTCTTCTCACTGTTTGTACGTGTCTTACGCACATGGCACGCACACGGACACACGCAAGAAAAATCCACACGAATACCAGCCCCATCTTTCCCTTCTTCCTACCCCCATCTCTCCACTGCTCCTCTCAGTCTGTTCGTCTGCCTGCCTGTCTGTCTGTCTGTCTCATTTCCTCTCTTTTTCCCTCCACCCTCTTTCTTCCCCCTCACTCTTCATCATATCTCCCTATCTCTTCCTCCCCCTCACCCCTCACTCTCTGTCCCTTTATCTCTTGCTACCCCTCTTCACCCCCTTCCAACATTGTGTGTGTGTGTGTGTGTGTGTGTGTGTGTGTGTGTGTGTGTTTCTCTCTTTTCCCCACTCTCCCTTTCTTCTCTCTCCCCTCCTTTTTATCTCTCCTTCTCTCTTTCTTTTCCTTTCCAATACGAAGGAACATGATGAGAAAAAAAGGCTGGGTTGTGTGGAAAAAAACTTTTCTGGTTTACCCAGGAATCACTGCTACAATGCGAGTGAAGGACTGAGAAGGTGGATGGAGAGAGAGAGAGACAAACAGACAGAGAGAGACAGAGACATGCAGACAGTCAGAGTCAGAGAGACAGAGATATAGACAGATACAGAGACACAGACGTAGAGAGATTGTGGGAGGGAGAGAGGCAGGCAGAGATACACACATAGACGCATACACTGTTTTTCCCTTGGTGTGTGTGTGTGTGTGTGTTACTCGCTTCCGTTCCGTACAGATGTGAGCAATGTTGTGTCTCTCAGTTTGACGCTGTGTTATACTCGTACATTATACATGTATTAAGTATTAACTACATTTATATGCGTACATGTTTGTGTGTCTCTTAGAACAACGGCAGATGTGTAAGTCGGCCAAAGTGCTAATATCTTCACCGTTGGAAAATAAAGATTCACTCATTCATTCATTCATACATGGGGAGTTAGAGGCAGACAGAGAGACAGGGACAGACAGACAGACAGACACACACACACACACACACACACACACACACAGAGGGAGAGAGAGAGAGAGAGTGACAGAAACAGAGACAGACACTTAGATCGCTTTTGCAACCTAGCCCGTGCCGGCATCATTTTGAAAACCTGAGGGGACCCACAAAGTAACAATAGCTCCTGCGTTTATTCACGAACCAAAGCGCTTCATCATCGTTTTCGGGAAAGGGCTTGTCCCAGCCGTTCGTGTGCGTGCAAAGCATGTCATCAAACTTTGCGGCGACTGGCTATCGCCCAACGACCGGCGGAATGATCACTAGAACTGTGTATCTCTCTTGTCAGATGGACGATAAACAGTTCCACACGATCCTGAGCTGATTGTGATTTATTCCTCCGCTCATGGACAACGTGTAGTGATGATGTGGGGCAATAATGCCAGCTAGTCAATACCACCGCTCAGTCTTGCAAGCTATTTTATTTTTGTTTTGCTTTATATCTTTTGATAGAGAAACGAAGAGCTGGGTTCATTTTTTTTACTTTTATTAATGTGGTCTAGGCCTCTCTCTCTCTCTCTCTCTCTCTCTCTCTATATATATATATATATATATATATATTATATATATATATATATATATCTTTCTTTCGTTCTTTATCTTTCCCCCATCTCTACCTTTTCTACCTTTCTTTCTCTTTCTGTGTCAAAATCTTATTCTCTCCCTTTCTCTCTCCCTCTCTCTCTCTCTCTCCCCCAATTTATGAAGGTATACTTGGTTGCTAATCCCCTGAACATGCAATTTTTGATGAATATGATCCTCTCTTGTTTATGTGAATCTTAGAGAGAACTTGTGCTGCCTGGTCTGATTCCCTGTCAGTCAATAACGAACCGATTCACTGGTCAAAGCTGGAACTCGATCGATAGCAACCATTTTACGGCTTTCACTCCACAACTTCAGTCTTCGTGTGGGAGCCAGTCTGGATCCTGACGAGGAGATAGCAGCAACCACATCACATGCAGACAATGCTTTGTCATCGTTTTCCAGAAGGACCTGTCCATTCGCTCTTGTCACTGCTTTGATGGAGTGAACAGACATGGGTTGCTCATCATTTTCCTTTTTTTTCTGTTTTCTTGCACTTTCATCCCTTTTTTTCTCTTGCCATTAATTTTTTTCCCCATTGTTATGTTTTGATAGCAGTAAGTTGAGGGGTTATGTAAAAAGTTCTATGTACATTGTATCGGGAACATTTTTGTTGTTGTTGTTTTAACGATTGCATAAGAATTAGCTCATACGTATAGAATATGAACGTAAATATTATTTCCAACAGACTCTTATACCTGCAAGGTACAGGTCTACATGCCTCGCCCGACCCTCTCCCAACCTCTGTCTGTCTGTCTCTGTCTCTCTCTCTGTGTCTCTCTGTCTCTGTCTCTGTCTCTGTCTCTGTCTCTCTCTCTCTCTCTCTCTCTCTCTCTCTCTCTCTCTCTCCTATTCCATCTCTTCCTTGTCTTGTCATCCAGTAAAAGCACAGGATAAAGAGCTCTCGAAAAAAACGATCGTTGACAGTCGCATCTTCGTTACCAGGGTGATTATCTGGCCAGAGACCATCAAAGCAGAAAATATCTGGCTGCTGTCTGCTGCCCTTTTTTCCCCTCCAAGCTGTCACGTGTAGAGCCCTGTTCTCTTCACTTGGCCGTTCTCCGGAGGGATGTCTAGCTCAGCGACAGGGTACGAGTGGTGCTGATGTGCAGACTCTCTGTCCGCTGCCACTTTGTGAGGGGACGGGCTCACTCGGATGTCCCTGGTGACTGGACTAAGGGTTCTCTGTCATGTCTGTTTGGCTAGACACCTCCCCTTGTGAGTGACAGGGTGTAGTGGACAGGTTCGGGCTGTTCTGATTTTCTGTATGTTTTGTCTGCGTTGTTCTGGTATTCTCTAGGTATTGTCTGTAACAAACTGATTTCCTCTTGGTTTTTTGTCTGTGATGATTTTCTCTGTTCTTTTTTTCCAATTGCAGTGGATCATGAATCACACCCACATGCAGCAGACAGAAATATTGTCTTGTTTATGAAAATGTGTTTGCTGACGATGAAAAATGCACGTGTTAATCACTGACGTTACCTTGGAATAGCGTAGACAATGTAAATGTGATTGCATGAAGAATGTGAGCATGAACAGAATATAGATTGTAAATGGCAAAAAGGGGTAACTATTGTTGGATTCTGGAAGACTGTGAAATCACAGAGTCTAAGTGGATTTTTGACTTCAGATGAAAAATTGGGTTGAGGCTGGAGATCATTTTCACAGTCTCACACGCGAACATGATGTGCAGATCTACTAGTTGTTTAATCCACTTCGTATGTACAGCATGCAGAAGATCAGTACAGTATTCACTCAAGTTAAAAGAATTGTGATCTCACTGGGGGTTTAGTGTCATGTGGTGGGTATTGAAACATGAATATTGATAGCATGTGATATTTCCATGAAAACAGAATGTGGCTGTCTAGATGATGGGGAGAAATGGCCACATGCAAACACTCCCAGTAGAAGATGAGCACCGAAGAAGAAGAAGAAATGCCCAATCAGTTAATGATGAGGCAAAACAAGTGGAGATACGATACATGCTCCTTTCTACCCCTCCTCTCCAGGGAGGCGCACGTGCAGGAAATGATGATTACATTTAGGAAGTGACGATCACACGACAGCGGAAATGGCCATTGTCTACTGGTTTGATAGATCGCTGCCTTAAACTCTGGGAATGCTTGGCTATCCTATATTGCAATCATTGTCCGGAAGTGGTGCCATTCCCCCATTGATTTGATGGATTGGTGCTGCTCTGACTTCAATCAGCTTTCCTGTGACCTTTTTAGTTTTGTCGTTGAGCCTGTGTGTCTTCAAACACAATGGATAAGTATATCCCATAATGCCCTCATTGTATGTACATGCTCGGATGTTTAGGTTAGCAGCAAGTAGTCTATCTTCTTTAAATATGTCGCTGTATCATCAGTCTGAAATCACTGAATTGCTATTTGACGTACACAGTAAGGGAAGACAGAGACTCTTTTGTCTATGCTGTATGTCCATTGGTCTCTCTGTTGAATAATAAAGTTTTAGATTCTGAGTCTCCCTTCTTCCAGTATCTCCCCCCCCCCTTTTCTCTACCCCTTTCTCAACCATCCTTTTCCTTACCGTCCCCTCCCTTTTCTCTCTCTCTCTGCCCCCTATTCCCCCCCCTCTCTCTCTCTGCCCCCTACTCTCTCGTCTGTTCCACCTATTTGTCATCCAGTAAAAGCATAGGATAAAGAGCTCTCGAAAAACGATCGTTGACATACGCGTCTTCGTTACCAGGGTGATTATCCGGCCAGAGACCATCAAAGCAGGAATATCTGGCTGCTGTCTGCTGCCTTTTTTTCCCCTTCAAGCTGTCACGTGTAGAGCCCTGTTCTCTTCACTTGGCCGTTCTCCAGAGGGATGTCTGACTCAGCGACAGGGTACGAGTGGTGCTGATGTGTACACTCTGTCCGCTGTCACTCTGAGAAGGGGTGGGCTCACTCGGACGTCCCTCGTGACTGGACTAGGGGTTCTCTGTCATGTTTGTTTGGCTACACAGCGCCTCCCCCCCCCTTTCCCCCCCTTCCACCCTCAGGAGGGGAAGGTGGATTAGAAAGCCACACATTGGCTTGGGAAGTTCTTTTCCTTCCTCTGTGATTTGTCAGTCATGGGCCCAATGGAACAAGCTGAAATTTGACATGCCGACCAGTTGCATTGTCTGTTTGGTTACTTGTAAACCTAGAGGGTCTTTATTCTGTTGTTTGAACGAAGATTTATACGTAAGAATACATGTCTCAGCAATGCAGTCGCCAACTGCGTAGTGGAAAG
>NC_134893.1:37122582-37140082 GCF_041734735.1 Babylonia areolata | reverse complement strand
TATTTTGTACGTTATTCTACTCAATTTTTGATGCGGATTTAGTCACTAAATCTAACGTACCACTATCTTGCTTTTTTCCGGTTTTGGTCCCGCAAGCCATGAAAGTGTAACAAATAGGTGCAATATTTTAGGACGCTAAAAATGGGACATTACTGCGGTAGATGTTGTAACTGTTTTCAGTGGATTTCGACTCGTAGTTTGTACGTTATTTTACTCAATCTTACAGGACATTACTTTGTTTCTGCGTGCTCCAAGTATTTGTATTTGTAGTATTTGTATTTCTTTTTATCACAACAGATTTCTCTGTGTGAAATTCGGGCTGTTCTCCCCAGGGAGAGCGCGTCGCTATAATACAGAACCCACCCCTTTTTTTTTTCCTGCGTGCAGTTTTATTTGTTTTTCCTATCGAAGTGGATTTTTCTACAGAATTTTGCCAGGAACAACCCTTTTGTTGCCGTGGCATCTTTTACGTGCGCTAAGTGCATGTTGCACACGGGACCTCGGTTTATCGTCTCATCCACCAGACCACCACTCATGGTCTAGTGAAGGGGGAGAAATATCGGCGGCTGAGCCGTGATTCGAACCAGCGCACTCAGATTCTCTCGCTTCCTAAGCGGATGCGTTACCTGTAGGCCATCACTCCACGTGTGAGGGGAGCAGTACCCTGTTGGACGTGTGTCGTCTGTTATGTTTCCAGCGTCAGGGTAGCAGTACTCTGACAGGTGAGTTACGTCGTTAGAACTAGTTGTACGTGTTCCTTGTTGTTTGTCCACACGCGTACCCTTCTACCCGGTTTTTTTGTTTGTTTGCAGTGTTGTTTCCTTGTACGTGTGTGTGTGTGTGTGTGTGTGTGTGTGTGTGTGTGTGTGCGCGCGCGCGTATATATATAATATATATATATATATATATATGTGTGTGTGTGTGTGTGTGTGTGTGTGTGTGTGTGTGTGTTCTAGTAGTTGAAGTAGTAATTATATTCAGATTTACTACTTTATACTTCAGTGACATTGGACTGAAAAGAAAACACGTATGTAGGTAGTATTGAATGTGTGTGTGTGTGTGTGTGTGTGTGTGTGTGTGTGTGTGTGTGTGGTGAAGGATTGTGTGGCAGGAAAGTGGGAGCGAGGAGAGTGGTGAAAATGTTGGCACTGTGCCATTCCGTGATCAAAAGGAGAAACTTATCAGAGCACCGATGTCTTTGATCATCATGTGTATTTGCTCATTATCATGTTTACTTGTTGTTTTTTTTGGTTTGTGTGTGTGTGTGTGTGTGTGTGTGTGTGTGTGTGTGTGTGTGTCCCTGTATGTATGTCCGTGTGTGCCGATGTATGTGCCCGTATGTGTGTGCGTGTGAGTGTGTATGCGCGCGCCTATGTTTTGCCCCTCTCCTTTCATCTCTCTCTCCACCACCACCACCACCCTCTCTCTCTCTCTCTCTCCCCTCCCTCCGTCGCTCCCTGTCCAATATTTACCTGGCTTCTGTTCTATCAATCATCACTCGGCAGGTGTGGCATTATCGATGGCATTGTCTCCCAACACGACCGGCTTCCCAAGCAAGGTGCGTTTGAGGCTTGCGTTTCGGGGTAAACAAACATGAATACGTCTGTATCTGTTTGTCTAACTTTCAGCCTGCCCACCACCCAGCCAACACCCCCCCCCCCTCTCTGCTCGTCTGCCTGTCTGTGTGTCTCTTTCTCCCTCTCTCTCCCTTTCGCACACACACACACACACACACGCACGCACGCACGCACGCACGCACGCACACACACACACACACACGCACACACACACACACACACACGACGTCTGTCTGTGTGTGTCTCTCTCTTTCTCCCTCACACCCCTCCCCCCCCAACTCCCACCCCTCCTCTCTCTCTCTCTTTTTCTACTTGTCTCCATTTGACAGACAAAAAGAAAAAAAATCCCAAAAAGCATCTTTAAGACGACGGAATGTAATTATTGGAGTAGTCGCTTTAATAGACTACCTCCTCTTCTCTGCGTTCCCCCCCTAATCCTCCCTCCACCTCCACCCCACCCCCCCAACACACACACACAGAGACTGGCTCCACCAGCTGCTTAACACTAGAGGTGGTGTGGGGGCGGAGGGGTAGACGGCTTCAGGGACTGAGTGGAAGTAGAGGGTGGGCGTTTTGGGAGCTGCTTGTTCACGTAAAAGATTTATGAGGGCTTTTCCACCAAGGTCGCGGCGGATTTTTATCTTAGGTGTGGTGTGGTGTGGTGTGGTGTGGTTTGGTGTTGTGTGTGTGTGTGTGTGTGTGTGTGGTGGATTATTATTCATATAATATGATCTCTCAGATTCGTATGGTCACCGATTTAAAGAAAAAAGAAAAAAGAAAAAGAAAAAAAGAAAAAAGCGTGCCGTTTTTATACTTTGACATCAGAACATTTCTTTTCCCAGATGTCATTGAAGCAACAAACTAATGATGATGTTGGTGATGATGGTGATGATAATGATAATAAAATGGTGTTGTCTGAAGTCTTACGTAGTAGCAGATAGTTTGTATGCACTGTGTGGGTGTGGGTGGGTCTGTCTGTCTGTGTCTGTCTGTGTGAGTGAGTGAGTGTGTGTGTGTATGTATGTGTGTATGTCTGTGTGTCTCCGTGTCTGTGTGTGCATCTGTATGAAAGCGAATCGAACTTTGACATTCGCTCCTGGCCAGATCGGCGAGAGACAATACCATCACCAGACAACAGAGTTAGGCGTTCCCCGCGAGACAGGTTGGATGGCTGAGAAAGTGTTGTGCCGACCTACCGTCCATCCCTGAGTGTGAGCCTTCTGAACATAGAAACTTTTGAACATCATCATCATCATCATCTTCTTCTTCTTCTTCTCTTCTTCCTTGTTCTTCTCCTCCTCCTCCTCCCTCCCTCCTCCTCCCTCCTCCTCCTCCTCCTCTTCTTCTTCACGGAGTCGTAAGTGTTGCAGGATAATGCCTAACACAGACTGAATGTTGTCTCTGTTGTCCTAGTTTTTTTCGTTTTGTCTGTCCGTCTGTTTGTCTCTCTGCTTCCTGCCCTTTGTCTGTCTGTCTGTCTGTCTCTCGTTCTCTTCGCTCGGTCCCTGAATGTGATGCTTTAACGTACTGTTGGGGCAGATTGGGTGCACGATAAGTTCTGCTTTATGTCTTCAGAGTGGCCAAAGTGTCTTCTCGTCTGTTTTTGTAGCTGCCTTCAGTGTGTGGATGGGGTGTGGGGCGGGGGGGAGAGAGAGAGGGGAATCCATTCCCATCAGATTAGTGAGTGCAAACAGTTCTTACAAAAACGAAATAAGTGTGTGTGTGTGTGTGTGTGTGTGTGTGTGTGTGTGTGTGTGTTTGCCTCCAGTACGTTAAATGTCAAAAAAAGTTTGAACATGTTTTCCGGGAACCCTGAGAAAAATCCGATTACTTCAGAAAAATGAACAGAGAAAAACACACACACACACAAAAACCATATAAAAGTCTGAAGGAGCAAAGGGCGCTGTTTCTGATTGCCGTCAGAAAGTTGTCACTTGTTGTAAACCCGAGGTTAATTACTCACGCGTTAATGGCACCCAGGGGCACCGAAGGCGATTAATTAATGTAACGACAGCCTCGTCCATTCCCAGACACCCACTCTCAGTCTCATCCCGTGAACACAGTTTCTTTGCCCCGCACTAATCCCCTTCAAAACGTGTGTGCGGGGAAGGGGGGTGGTGGTGGTGGGAGGGAGTGGGAGGGGGATTGGGTGGGGGTGGGGGGGTGGGGGGTTTCGAAGAATTCCGAGTATACACCTCAGCAGGAATCCGATAGCATTATTCTGTTGAAGTCGACAGTGTTTGGCGCGAGAGAAACGCTATCACCAGATAAATCGCGTTCCTTTGTACCCCCTTTTTTGTTCAGGTGCAAGCTACACTTTATCGCGAGCATCTTGCTCGTAGATAAGACTCGCTTGCAACTGATAAGCCCTGGTACACAACTGGATAGGTGATCTAAACGAAAATAGACAGCGAACGAAATGCAAGACACGGTTGCTCACAATGCTTTTCTGCACACGCGCACGCACGCACGCAAACACGCAAAAACCCACACACACACGCGCGAGTGTGTTTGTGTGTCTGTGTTTTGTGTGTCTGTCTGACTATATGTCTGTGTGTCCGTATTAAGGACAGTATCAGGAAAATAATGAGTCGTGCGTACCCCTGTGTGTGTGTGTGTGTGTGTGTGTGTGTGTGTGTGTGTGTGTGTGTGCGCTTGTCTGTGTATGTGTACACGTGTGTGTGTACTTGTATGCGCGCGTGTATGTGGTGGTTTATTAATGTGTGTGTGTGTGTGTGTGTGTGTGCGTGCGTGCGTGCGTGCATGCGTGTAAGCGTGGGTGTTCGTGCATGTGTTTCGGTATATGTTTGTGTATGTGTGGTGCGTACGTAGGTGTGTACACGCGTTCGTGCGTGTGCGTGCACTGTTTCAAGCTGTCACCCACCATACATTTTATTTGCTTTCATCCTTGCGGCGGTCACGATGGTCGATAACGTTATTGATGACAATCATCACACACACACACACACACACACACACACACACACACTCACACACTCACACACTCACACACACACACACACACACAGAAACTGGGGGCGAGGGGGGGGGGGGCGGGGGGCAGGCATAGAAAAGTGTCATTGCATTGTTATCACCGTGGCAAAAGCTAGCGCAGAAAATACACAATCGCAGAATCATGTCTACTTCTGCCATTTGCATTCTCTTGTGCTGCATCTGTGTGTGTGTGTGTGTGTGTGTGTGTGTGTGTGTGTGTGTGTGATGCAATGTATGATATGGACAATGCATTTATTTAATTTCATTCAGATCTTCTTGGTACTGCAAAAAAAAGACTCCTCTTCCTTCTGCCTACACTTTATCTGAACACTCCAACGTCTTCTCTTTTTCGACAAAGTCCAAAATATTCGTACGAGCTTGGACCAGATGCCTTTCCAACCCAACCTGCACATCCTGATCTCAATTCAACGGCACTCCTCTCCATTCCTTCAGTCCATTGACTGAAACAGAAGTGAATGAAATCCTGAAAGAAATGACAATAAGATCCTGTGAACTCGATCCTATACCAGCCTCTGTCTTTTCCCAGTGTGTCTCATAGCTTCACACCGCAATCACCAATATTGTCAACTCATCCCTTCTTACTGGAACGTTTCCATCCACTTTCAAAACTGCAATCGTCCAGCCTCTTCTGAAGAAACCCAACCTTGATGCAAACATTTTGAAAAAAATTATCGAACAGTTTCTAACCTTCCTTTCCTGTCCAAACTCCTTGAAAAATCTGTCCTGAAGCAGCTCAACAACCATCTTTGTTTCAACAATCCCCTCCATCCTTTTCAGTCTGCCTATCGTGCCGACCACAGCACCGAAACCACTCTCCTTCACATCCTGAACGATCTGCTGTTAGCGTCCGACTCGGGAAACATTTCCCTTCTCACTCTTCTCGACTTGCCAGCCGCCTTTGACACGATAGACCATTCAATCCTTCTTTCCCGTATTCATTGTGCATTTGGCATCAACGGCACTGTTCTCAACTGGTTAAAATCTTATCTCACTGATCGATTCCAGTCTGTCGTTGTCGATAATTTCCAGTCTGAACCTGTCAAAATCAAACACGGAGTCCCACAGGGATCTATTTTAGGTCCAGTTCTCTTCACACTGTCCACTGCTCCTCTCGCTGAAATTATCACCCACCACAATGTTAGTCATCATTCCTATGCTGATGACACTCAACTTTAGAAGAGTGATACCCCTGAAAATTGTCCTTGCTCTTGCAAGAAACATCTGAATGCTTCCTAGACATTCAAAACTGGATCACTCTAAATAAGTTACAATTGAACGCAGACGAAACCGAAGCAATGATCATAGGAACTAAACAAACACTCTCTTCCATCACAACTGATAAAATCAAACTTGGCAGTACATCCACCCCTCTTTCCAGCTCAGTCAGGAACCTCGGCGTTGTACTTGACAACACACTGTCCACGCAAAAAACAACAAAAAAACCCAGTCAGGTATGTCAATCCTGCTACTGTCAACTGCGACGCATCAGTTCCAGTCGGAAATATCTGTCCACCGACGCAACATCTAGACTTGTCGTTTATCTCATTCTCTCTCGCCTTGACTACTGTAACTCTCTATTGTCTAGTTTACCTGCTTCATCCATTCAGTCCCTTCAGCGCATACAAAACTCTGCTGCCCGACTCGTCCTCATAAAGAAAGGCTCTGAGCAAATCACTCCTATTTTGCAACATCTCATTATTACAGAATAAAGTATAAGATCAGCACTCTGTTATTAACGTATTCACAATTCTGGCTCTTCCTATCTTTGTGGCTACCTTCACTTCTACACTCTATCTCGCTCTCTGCGATCGGCTTCGGATCCACTCTATTTACGCATACCCAGATTCAAACACTCCACTGCTGGACCCCGTTCTTTCTCTGTCTCTGGACCATGCAATTGGAATGAACTTCCTCTTACGCTTCGTCAGGTCCCCGCCCTCAGCTCTTTCAAGTCTGGCCTTAAAACCCACCTCTTCACAAGATAGTCTCCCTTCCCTGCCTCTTCCTTGTCTTCAGTTTCTTCAGTTTTAAAGTTATGCATGCTTGTGAATGACTGGTGTGAAAGCGCTTAGATTCGTCTCTGCACAAGATTCAGCGCTATATAAATACTATCATTATTATTTATTATACTATTGATTTTAAATGCATTTTTTGCTGTGCTGTATTGCACTGTATCGTATTGTATTCTGTCGCATCGTATCATGTAGTGTCGTACTGAGCTGTATTGGAACGCATTGCAAGATATTGCGTTGTATGTATCGCAGTGCATTGCATGGTCAGTACAATTATCTATTGCTCAAAGCGAAACTATACATAGACTTAATCTCGCACAAGAAATCACCAACAATACCAAATCATTCCAAAGAAAACACCACCAATCGTCCTTACGTAAAAAAAACACCATATTTCCATATATAGCATATGATTATGTTCCATTGCAACCGTTGTATTGCATTGCATTGTATGGTCAGTACAATAAACTATTTCTCAACGTGAAACTATATAGACTTAATGATGCACAAGAAATCACCACCAGTGCAAACCATTAATCGTTCTTACGTAAAAACGTTTTTCCATAGCATATAGAACTGGATTCTTTAGCGCATGCCCCCCTCCCCTCTCCCCAACCCTCTTACATCAGTCAGTCAGGAGACAAATATTTTTTGTTTGTTTTTCAGTGTCGTGTTGACATGA
Organism: Babylonia areolata; assembly: GCF_041734735.1. NCBI lineage: Eukaryota > Metazoa > Mollusca > Gastropoda > Neogastropoda > Buccinidae > Babylonia > Babylonia areolata. The sequence continues at coordinate 37,132,796 of NC_134893.1, read as the reverse complement.
ACAAGATGTTTACTGAGTCGGAAAAGACTGCGCGTGCTTGAAGACTGCGGAAAAAAAAATCGGAGAAAATCGTTGATATCTTTTCGCAGGCTCTGCACCTGTTTCAGTCTCTCCCGTCCCATCTTTTTTTATTTTCCTCAGCCCGTGCCATGAGCACACACACAACCACACACACACACACACACACACACACACACACACACACACACACACACACACACACACACACACACACACATATATATATATACAGGGATACATACACAAACATGTGTATACACACACGTGTATAAAATCATCACTGATAGTGAAAAGATGCTAAACTAAAGAACGAACACACACACACACACACACACACACACACACACACACGCACACGTGTAGACACATAGGCATGCGCGCTCACACACATACACACACCCTGAGGCGCGCGCGCGAGAGAGAGAGCGAGAAAGAGCACGCGCTCGCACACACACACACCCACACCCACACGTACACGCACACACACACATTTGCACTTAAGCGCACACAAATACGTACACACTCACACATTAACACAAAAATATACTCATACACACGCATACACACACATACGCTGGTGCCAACATAACGTGCGCACTTACAAATACACACATACACACTAACACTGAAACAGAAAAAACACATTCCCATACACACACACATACACAAGTGCCAACACATGTAGGCACTTACGCACAAAATCACACACGCAAATACCAACACATGTATGCATGCACGCACGTACACAGAGATAATATGATGTAATATAATGCAATATCATGCAATATGATATCCCCCTCTCTTCCACTCGAACTGCGTTTAACCAAAGATCCCTCGATTTCAAAGCAGCTGGTGCTCATACCCTGTGCCCCCACAGCAGATGCGCAGATAAAAACACACCACTGCAACAACCCCGATTTAATAAACATCTGCAGACAACATAAATCAAATCGAATGAAATTGTTTTATAGCCCAGCCGACTTGAAGGGGTCCTCTCAGTGCTGAAGTCGTGTCTGTAGATAAAAAAAAAAAGACAACCCAACTACAAATAAGTAAATGAAAACTCCATCTGGTACCTGAATGTGAACTCTTGTTAATAATTATAATCATATTGATCATTGCTCACTACTTTAAAAACAAAACAAAATTGGTTTTATTCAATATAATTCCGAAGTAAACAACCACATTCAACTGCCCGTTTTATAATATTTTAACTCACTCAGTACGGCCAGTCCTCTCTTCTCCTCTACACAGACGCCTCGGATGTCCAGTGGGTGTCTGAATGACCCAACCTTTAACTTCCGTCGTCAGAATTGTAGTATTCTTTGTCAACATTCACCTCTTCAGTATAAGAGCCTTCCGCTTGCAATATTTTGATGATGGTAATTGGGGTGAAACGCTGTTAACGTCGTCTCTTTCGCCGTTCGTATGGAGAGAGTTAAAAGAAGAATCACATATAGGGGTGAATTACGTATAGGGGTGGAGAGGGGTACGAATACATACATGCTGGGGAAAAGACGTGAAAAGATACTGGATAATCAGTGCATTCACATACGAATGGGACTCAGCTACTCTGTAAATAGCATAGACTGCAAGATTACAACAAACTGTTTCCAATGGGACTTATAACGGCAGGTCATAGGGACATTTTGTAACATGTTAATGATGGGCACATTTCATTTTCACATTTTTTAGAAAATAGATTTTTTTTAAAATATGGGGAGGAAAATCAAATCTTTGGCGTTAAATTATTCAGTCGCTCACTACTTGGTTCTGCTGCTGTAGATGGTGATGATTGTAATGGTGTATACCTTACCCAACCCCAAATAACCTAATTTATTATCATCATCCTCCTCCTCCTCCTTCTTTTATTGATTCAGCACATACAACATTCAAAACGATGAAGAAATTTAATATTTCGTCATTAGTATATCACAGGATGAATATAAAAAAATTCCTCCAGTCCCTTTTAAAATCGATGCATCAGTGGACTCTTGTTCTCCCCCCAACATCGGTCCACTGCACTGGCTTTCTGGAACCTGAGTGATGTAAGGATGGAGGAATGTGTGTCACAAGCTTCCAGATTACACAGATCAATCCATGGCATGCTGCTGCATTTTCAACATTATCCAGTCCAATAGCCAGCTAATTTAGAAGCGAAATTGCTGGCTTTTGACATCACCCTAGCATTTAACGCGTTATTGGCCGTCAGCCATGAAACCAACCGCCAGTGGTGTTGCGTCGTAAGTACACAGTGATTCGACAGGGGGCGTGCGTGCGTGCGTGCGCGCGCGTGCGTTTGCAGATTGGGAGATGAGAGATGTCAGCAGAGTGGAGGGAAGGAAGGACGGGGATGGAAGGAGGAGGGGACTGTTGATGGGAAGTAGGCAATGGGTTACTGGCCAGCAGCCAGCTGTGAGACAGCAGTTGGCATTGAGTCCTTCGAAAAGCCCGGAATACAGGGTTGTGCGTACGTGTGTGTGTGTGTGTGTGTGTGTGTGTGTGTGTGCCGTTTGTAGATGGGAGATGTCAGCAGACTGGAGAGAGGGAAGGGAAGTAGATGTGTGTGGGGGAAGGGAGGGGGGTGCTGATGGGAGGAGGTGTGGCGAGTAGAAGTTATGAAGTGCGTGATTAACGAAAGGTCATTGACGGTAAAAATCATCAGGTTTTTATTTTAACCATTTGATTGTCTGCACCTGCTGAGTGGCTCACAGTCTTTGTTGGTGGGGATGGTTAGTCTTGAAAAGGTATGGAGGTTTGTCAATAGATATATACCTGCTGTGGTTTTGTGTGATTGTTTAAAGGAAACCAGGATAGTTTTTTTTATTTTCTGATGCTATTGTTTTGTTTGTGTGTTTGTGATATATTTTCGTTTCAATGAGCAGTCTAATTATCTGCGACATAGCCTGTAAACTAACATACATACAGTTTCCACTTGAAGAAGAATTCGTCACGAATTACCACTTGGCCACCATTCCACCCGTGGTATCAGCTTACTGCTGACTGCTGCCATAGCCCTCCAGGGCAGTAGGGACACTGCATGGTGGAGCGCCGCACTACAAGCCTCCATCTCTCACGGTTGTGTGCCAGTGCCTGGATTTGGGCAAATCTCCTTCAGTCCGAGTCCACTCAGTAATTCTTCCTTGTCTTGCCCTGAACTCTTCCCTGGAGGGTGGTCCTGGAGAGGCCACATGCTCAGCAGTCCAGACGACAAAAAAAAACAAAAACAAAAAAACAAAACAAAAAAACAACCCAAAGGGCACACACGCTGCCACACTTTCAACACTGCCCAGCCAAGTGGAAAATTAAGTGCACCACTTGACAGCACCCCTTGGCCAGCAGCCATGGGACGCCCATTGGCTTTGCTTGAATGGATGCTGGGATATGAGAGAAGGGCGTTCGTGTGGGGGATACGCTTCTGTTCGCTGGTACATTAAAGTCTTCTTTTTCGCTGTTGGCTGGCTTTAACGTGCGGAGATGGTTAACGAGTAAAAGAGGTTTGCAGTTTGTTTTCATTTAATTCCCATTGTTGTTGTTGTTCATGTGTTCGTGTGAACGTTTGTTTGTTTTTCAATGCATTGTTGTTTTGAGTTTTAGTTTTGCGAGCCTTCTGCTTTTGTGTGACATAGACTCAGTGTCTTGCCGACAGTTTCTCACATGAGAAACAGATTGTTAGCAGCGATACGTTTGTTTCACGCCACCGTACAGACGTGTGTTTGGGTTTTTACAGAAGATTGACCAAAGTGATCCGCGAATCTGGATATATCAGACCAATCATACATTTAACAAGAAAGTTTGTGCGTTTCTGTATTTTTTCTCATATCTATCTATCTATCTATTTTTTATATATCTATTATATATATATATATATATATATATATATAAAATGTGTGTGCGCATGTATGTATATATATATATATATATATATATATATATATATATATATATATATATATATACATACATACGCACACACATTATATATGTGTATATATATATATGAGAAATAGAGTTAAACTTTCCATGTACCCCCGAAAACGGAGTATGGCTGCCCACATGGCAGAGTAAAAACGGTGATACACGTAAAAGCCCACTCGTGTACATACGTGTGAATATGAGAGTTGCTGCAGAAGAAGGAGGAAAAGAAACTGTCAGAAAAGGCTTCTGATGTGAGAAACATAGTTTTGCCATGCTGTATTTACCACCGATTTCAGAAATCATCTCTCCCTCTCTCTCTCTCCCTCCCTCTCTCTCTCCCTCCCTCTCTCTCCCTCTCTCCCCACTCTCTCTCCATCCCTCTCTCTCACCCCATCTCCCTCCCTCTCTCTCTCTCTCCCTCCCTTCCTCTCTCTCTCCCTCTCCCCCTCTCTCTCCCTCTCTCTCTCTCTCTCTCTCTCTCTCTCTCTCCCTCTCTGTCTGTCATCCACTCACTCATTGTGTAAACCGATCACATAATCTCCCCACTTCTCTCTCTCTCTCCCCCTCTCTCTCTGTCTCCTCTCTCTATCCCTCTCTCTCTCTCCTGACTTGCACTTCAGAGGACAAACTATACGTAACCATGTTGCTCTCTGTCCCTCTCTTTCTTTAGAGTCACATACATGTACACACACACTCTCTCTCTTTCTCACCCTCTTTCTTTCTCTGTCTTTTTCTTAGTCTGCTGTTCTGAAGGATAAGGATCTATCTGAGGTCAGACGAATTGTTCAAAGATCACTGCCTTGTGTGAGTTAACACAGCCACACAGGAAAAAAATGCATTTGGCACAAATGGGAGTTCCTGCAAGCCTGTTATCACACCTCGGTGATTATTGCATCAGTGTGCCTGGATGAGCCAATGGAAGACATTCGTTTTTTTTTTAAGTTTCTTCAGTGTTTGCTTTATCTTTTCACATTTGTCTGTCTATCTCTCTCTCTCTCTCTCTCTCTCTCTCTCTCTCTGTGTGTGTGTGTGTGTGTGTGTGTGTGTGTGTGTGTGTGTGTGTGTGTGTGTGTGTCTTTCTAGATGTCACCAAATGTCTGTCCGTCCCTGTCCCAGTGATCTTTCCTTCCGTGTTCTCATTCCATCCGTGCTTTCAACGAAGATCCCACGTTTCACGAACAATCTGCTTATCACAAGGCTGCCTCTCTGTTTCATGAAGCTGCTTAATAAACAACTGCAGAATTCAGATGGTTAACTTTTGTCAGTATACTATAAACACAACTGCTGTTACTACTTCTAGTACTGCTGCTGATGATGATGACGATGATGACCTACGGTGCTAATGTTCCTGATTATGATATGTGTAGTTACGCATTTTTTTATTTCCTGATAGTTTTCCTTCTTCGACCAATATTGTTGGTTTTATTATTTATTTTGATTTGATTTGTTTCTAAACTTGAGCGTGATGATCACTTAATTACAACAATAAGTTCATTCCTCCATGTAAACTATAGTACAGGATGAATAAAAGGCCGATTATTGTTCTCATTTTGCTGTTCTTCTCCACCACACTAACAGCTGCTGTCCACAAACTGGCTGTAATTATGTCTGGAGGGAAGTGATACATAAGTTCCAGACGACAAAAAAAAAACCATAAAGAAAAAATAAAGCGACCCACTGTCGCTACTTTTTTTTTTTCTGCATCACCAGACCAAAGCTGTTGATTTGGAAAGCCGTGAACTGCAGGCGAGGCCTCATCATCACCACCATCCTCCTGTTCAACGCGTTGTATTGGCCATCAGCCATGAAACCGCCAGTGGCGTTGCATGCGTCGTGTGTACACAGTGATGCGACAGGAGGCGTGCGTGCGCGTGCGTTTGCAGATGGGAGGTGGGGGTGGGGGGCGGGATGGGAGATGTCAGCAGTGGGGGGAGGGAAGGATAGATGGATGGATGGAAGGAGGGAATTGCTGATGGGAAGCAGGGGCATTGCGGAAGGGGATGTATGGATGGGTGTGTGAATAGCGAAACAGCAGCTGCGCTAAGAAAAAAAAAAATCCTCTCCTTTTTACTGTTTGATTGGCCACACCTGCTGACTGGCTGGGCTGGCTTGCTGGCTTTGTCAAGAAGAGATAATAAAAGTGAGTAGGGGAAGGTTTGCAAGGTTTTATGAGGATCTGTTGGCTCTTTTGCTTCACGTGTTTGTGTGATTGTTCTTTTTTTCTTTTTCTTCTTGCAAGCCAGCGTTTTTGTTACCTTTGTTTCACATTTTTGTGATTTATTTTTATGGTGATGCATCTGATTATCTGTAACACTTGATGAATCCGACATTTTTCAACTCGTGGAACGGCTTATTTGGAGTACGTACATAAATCCCCACTCAGCTCTACGTATCTTCACTTTCATCGTGTGTCTATGTGTGTATTGTCAAACGAAAAACAGCTGCTGGAAATGTTTCCTGAAACTGGATACATTATGTCTACTATGTTTACAAGTGAGTTACCTGTGTTTTATTTTTCTCTTTAGAATGAGATTATAAACATGCTCTGTGTCTAGAAAAATGTTCAAATGCTCGATAACATGTCAGGCTTTTCAGGGAGAAGAAACTTACTTCAGAAATCGTATTTCATCTCTCACTGTCTCTATTTTTTCTCCCTGTTTGTTGGTCACCCCCCTCCCCCCCCCTCTCTCTCTCTCTGTCTCTCACTCTCACTTCTCACTCTCTCCTTTTCTCTCTTCTATCTCCTCCATAATTAACAGCTGCTGCTCAGCCAAAAGCGGGGTGTATTTGAGGATGACGGATGTATATTATCACAGGCTTCCAGACTGCGTAAACCAACCACTGACACAACCTGCGACCGCTGCTTCTGCTCTTTCTGCGCTTCCCACTCGGCCAAGCAGCTGCTAATTATTTTTTTTTTTTAAAGTGAACTTCTGGCTTGACATCATCCACCAGCCAGCCAAGAGGGTACTTACTGGCCAGCAGTCAGCATAAAGACTGCCATCACCATTGCGTTCTCTGTGAACGTCTTGTATGGGAATATGACAGGCTGTACGTGCGTGTGCGTTTGCAGATGGAAGATGTCAACAGAGGGGAGGGCTGTAGGTTGATGGGGGAGGTGGGGGAGAGGATGCTGGTAGGAGGAGGCGTAGTGGTTGTGGAATAGTGGTGGGTGCCGTGGAGTTGGATGTGGTGAATAGAAGTGTTGAAGGAGCAAAACGTCTGTTGCAGCTAAACGTCCTCGTTTATTAAGCCTAGTTTAAACTGGATACATCTGCCGACTGGCTGATTAACTGCTGGCGTTTGCCACCTGAGACAGTGAGTGAGTGAGCAAGTGGTGTGTATATTCTATGTCATTTTGTTTTATTCTTATTTTGTTTTATTTTTATTTTAAGGGTTTTCGTTTACTCGTTGGTATTGTTCAATGTGTGTGTGTGTGTGTGTGTGTGTGTGTGTGTGTGTGTGTGTGTGATTTTATATGACCAAGAGATGTTTGATACCTTTGGTTCGTGTGTTCATGGTTTCATTTTATTTACTCGTGCTGCGTCTCTCTCTCTCTCTCTCTCTCTCTCTCTCTCTCTCTCTCTCTCTCTCTCTCTCTGCTTGCTTGCTTGCGTGCTTGCGTGTGTGCTGACATAAATATGCCAAACGTGATTCATGAATGACTTACGTCAACAGATCAACTGTACAGTTTACATGAAAGTGCTTTTGGCTTCTGTTTTTGTGGCTTTTGTTGTTGTTGTTGTTGTTGTTTGGTTTGTTTGTTTCTTTGTTTTGTCGGGTAAGTTGGTAATATTAAGTGTTCTGTGTCTAGAATAAACTACAGAGGTTGATTTTCAAAAATATATTTAGCACTGACGATTTATTCATTCTGAAGGAGTGACTGAAATGGATATTAAAAATATAGAATAAAATTATGATTATTATTCTGCGTTTGCAGGCTGCAGCTCTCACATTGACTTGCATGAATGAGTGGGCTTTTACATGTCCGGCCGTTTTTATCCCGCGATGTGAGCAGCAACCATACTCTTGTTTTCGAGGGGAGAATGTTGCGAATTTTTTGTTTTGTTTCCATAGCCTTTCAAAAGCTCGAATATGATACAGGATGTTGCATATTTGTTTTCAGCTCTCAGCTGTTGCGTCCATCGGACATGCTAAATGGTAATCAGTGTTAACTCCGTCAAAATAACGTAATTAAACCAATCTATCCACTGCACGTTTTTAAAAAAAAAACAGTTTTAAACGTATGATGCAAATGTAATTATTGCTAAACATTGCTCAAAGTATTTCCCCAGCGGAAGACATGAGTATTGCAAGAATAACTTTGAGCATTTCCTCGATGTTCTGGGTTATTATTTTGTTTCTGGAATGTTTCTTTGGGGAGGGAGAGAGAGAGAGAGAGAGAGGAGAGAGAGAGAGAGAGAACGATAACGATAACGAACTTGTTACCCAGCCATCAGGGTAAAAAGGAAAATAATTTCGAAAATATATATATAAAAAGAAATAACAATAATAATAAAGTTGATGATGATGATAGTTGTAATGATAATAATGATGATGATAAAAATAAGTTATTATAATCATGATAGTGATAATAATAATGATGATATGATAACAATAATGATAATAACGAACGCAGGGGAGAGAGGGAGGGAGGGAGAGAGACAGAGACAGGGACAGAGAGACAGGGACAGAGAGACAGAGAGACACACAGACACACATACAGACAGACAGACAGATAGAGGAAAAGCGACAGAGAAGAGATACGGGTTCGAATTACAAGTGTGCAACAAGAGAAAAATGATTGTCTCTGTCTCTGTATTTATGTGTCTGTCTTGCAGTTGATATATGTCTGTATCCCTGTGTCTCTGGTCTCTGTCTGTCTGTCTCTCTCTGTTGCTCTCTATCTCTCGGTGAGTCTCTCCCGCTCTATCTTTCACATCACAACATTTTGATAGCTTACCAAAGATATAAGTCCTTGTTCACTATACATCCCTTTGATATAATTCTTTAAAATTCTTTCCATTGAATAGCATATCATCCATATGAAATCATGTATGACCAGCGTCGAAATACAGTTAGGAACGATGAAAAGGTAGTAAATAATCTTCACAACTTCGAAGCTAAGCATCCTCTGAAAGGCTCTGACGTTCCACCAGAGATTCAGAAATCTCTGATTGACATTTCCCCCCTCTCTTCTCTTCCCTCTCACTCTCAAACGTGATACTTTGCATTTCGTAAACCATTAATTATTTGTTGTTTTTTCCTCGGGCATTTATTTTTTTTTTGTAGATTTTGGTTGACTGGCACGAGTTTGAAATAGCCACCCCCTCCTTCCCTGTCCTCCATCTTCTCCTACCTCCCTGCTTCCACCGTCCCTTCCTCCTTCTCCTTCTCTTCCTCCTCCTTCTTCCTCTTCTCCTTCTCCTCCTTCTCCTTCTCCTTTTCCTCCTTCTCCTCCTCCTTCTCCTCCTATTTCTTCTCCTCCTCCTTCCTCTCCTCCTTCCTCTCCTCCTTCTCCTCCTTCTCCTTCTCCTCCTTCTCCTTCTCCTCCTTCTTGGTCTTTGTCTTCATCGTCTTTTTCTTCGTCTTCGTCTTCTCCTCTTCCTCCTCCTCCTTCCTCTTCTTCACTCCTCCTCCTCCTCTGTCTATTCGTCAGTTCCATTCGATAGCAACGCCCCCCCCCCCCCCCACACACACACACCTCCATTTAGAAGCAAATTATTGAGCCAGTCAGCTTTGTCGAGACGGGTTCCAATGTCGTGGGATATACTGCCTTTTATCTGTCCGCCATACCTCTTCTCTGCTCTCGTTCACCTCTTGTTTTAAACCCTCATTCCTTTTCTGTCATTCTCGTCGTCTCTCTCCTCTTCAGAGCTTCTTTTTACAGCCCCCGTGCACTTCTTTGGAAATGATCTCACCCTCTCATATTTCTTCAAACCTTCTTTAAACTCTTCATAATTATATTTAACCGTTCATCAAGTGAGCCAAATGCAATAATCTTAATTGATTCCTCTCTCTCTCTCTCTCTCTCTCTCTCTCTCTCTCTCTCTCTCTCTCTCACTGTCTGTCTCATTTGCTCGCTGCCTAGCTTTCTTTCTCTTTCTGTGTGTGTTTGTGTGTGTGTGTGTGTGTGTGTGTGTGTGTGTGTGTGTGTGTGTGTGTGGTGTTGTGCTGCGCTGTGTTGTGTTGTGTGCACGAGTCTCTCTCTCTCTCTCTCTCTCTCTCTCTGTCTGTCTCTGTCTGTCTTTATCTCTGTCACTTTCTCTCTCCCC
>NC_134893.1:37115082-37120082 GCF_041734735.1 Babylonia areolata | reverse complement strand
CGTGCGTTCACTTTATTTCACATATTTGTTTCCGAACTTCATTATCTCTCTGTCTCTCAGTGTCTGTCTCTCTCTGTCTCATTTTTATCACTCGGTGAGGTGGTTGATGCAAGTGACGATAATTGGTAGTGCTTTTGTAAAACACAATCATAATCGTCGTCATCATCATCAAGAGCAGCATTTGACGCAACCGACCACGGCAGTATGGTTAGAAAGTTGCGTGCTGTGTTCAGATTCAGTGGTGCTGTCCTGAAATGGTCCCATTCCTACTTATTAGGTAACACACACTCTATCCTTGTGCATGGAAACCAGTCTGTTTCAATTTGTGCTCAGTTCCGGATTACCACAAGGTTATGTTCTGGGACCAGTACTATTCTCAGTGTATACACAGCGTCTGAGTTTGATTATCCGACACTCTTGTGTCTCACTACAATCTGTTTGCTGACGATTTTCACCAACGCGGTACTGTTATTCTCTCTGAAATTCCAAGTTTGACATTTTTATTCAAAACCGATGTAGAAAATGTTGCAAAGTGGATGAAACCAAACTAACTAAAATTGAACGACGACGAAACAGAACACGTGTCGACTATAGTAGGCCTCCTTCTGTCATGGCTGACCATAGATAGAGTATATCCGACCGAATGTCTAATTGGGCTGTCTGCTTGGACCAAGCAGCGTCGCCTGTGACTGTAGAGACCGATGCGAGAGAGACAGTCTCTGTCTGTTGGCTGCCGTCCCTTTTGTGCGAGCTCGCTTTTCTGCTGCAGCAGCTGACAGTTTGTCCTCACCAATCCGTAGCTGATTCTTGAGAGTGCTTCTCCAGCTGTTGCGGTCATCTGCAAGGTCCTCCCAGGACTAATTGTTGATCTCAAGCGCCTTCATGTCACGTTTGCAAACGTCTTTGTATCTCAGCTGTGGGCGGCCGATGCTTCTCTGCCCCATGGCGAGCTCTCCATAAAAGATGTCTTTTGGGATGCGACCATCTTCCACGCGGTGAACGTGGCCCAGCCAGCGCAGCCGACGCTGTCTCAGCATGGTATACATGGTTGGGAGGCCAGCGCGAATATCAGGACTTCGGTATTTGTCACCTTGTCTTGCCAGGTGGAAGGTATTGAGCCTTTTCTCCTGACGAGCATGTGTGGTCCACGCCTCACTGCCATACAGCAAGGTGCTGAGGACGCAGGCGTTGTATACAGCCATCTTTGTCTTCGTGGTCAGCTTGGGATTTGTCCACACTCTTTGTGGTGGCGAAACAGAACACGTGTCGACTGGTACTAAAATAAAACTCAAGTAGATAAATACAAAGTCAGTTATTTGTTCTGATTTAAAAAATTCCTCTCTCTAGTTCTGTCCGCAATCTTAGCGTTCATCTGGATTCACCTCTCTCGATGGAAACTCATTTGATAACCTGTGTAAAGTTGTTTACTTTAGCTTCGTAAGATTAGTAAAATCCGCCTCTTTTTCTTTAGTTTTACGCCCAGTGTCAAAAGTTTGAGCATTATCGGCGGGTGCCGGTTTTGGAAAAGAAGAAACATGGAGAGAAAAGAGAGAGAGAGAGAGAGAGGGAGAGAGAGAGGGGGCGGGGGTAAGGGAAAGGATGGGTTTGTCAGGGGCCAGGGGGTGGAGGGGGTTGGGGGGGGGGGGGTATCGACTGTCTCCTGCGGCAGGACTTTCCAGTCAGCTAGGCCCACTGTCCGTGGGAGGAAAGCGTTCAGCCTGATGGCCGCTCTGCAGGGGATTCTGTCAAAAGTTTGCGTGTGGGCTCTTCTGGCTCGTAGCTGTTGGTGGTTGAGGTGTGGGCACCTTACTTTCACAAGTCCCCTGCTGATTGGGAAAAGCATGGACCATCTAGCCCTCCTCCTACGGGGCTCCAGAGTTTCTGACTGCAGTGCTTACAGCAGCTCAGTGGCACTGGTTCTGCCCTCTGGTATTTATTCCTGGCTATTGATGTCATCAACGAACTGGTTGTCACTTTTGTTTTAGCCCGCATAGATTATTGCAGTTCTCTCTCATCTGGCCTACCCATGATAAACTCTCCAAGCTCCTGATGACACAGAATAGTGCAGTGCAGCTCGACTCTTTCTTTTTTTTTTATAAAAAAAGTCGAGGAGCGAGAGTGCTACTGCTCCCCCGCAGGCACTAAACTGGCTGCTTGTTCAAGCCAGAATCGAAGAAAAAGTTGGCAGTGTATGCTGACTGTGCGTCAGTTGTCGATAGCACCCCCTCATATTTATATGAACTTGTCAACCCGTACTTGCCAAACTGAACATTGATATCTCTTGATCCTCCCAGCTAACTGTTTCCCCTTACCTCCTAAACAGGCGAAGGTTTGTAGCCTTCACATATGCTGCAACAGTTTGCAGGGCAGAGAAAGGGCGGTGGGTGTATTTAGCATGAACGCGAGGTAATTTCTCAGGATTCGAGGGGATATTTATTTTTCAGACAGCAAGTCTTGTGGTGAACATACGTTGAATGAAGCATCCGCTCCTTTTTTCACCCGAAGACTTACTCACAGATGCACACACACACACACACACACACACACACACACACACACACACACACACACACGCACAAGCCTACTGCGCATACACACACACACGTGCACGCACACGCACGCACGCACACACACACACACACACACACACACACACACACACACACACACACACACACACACACACACACACAGCAACAGCAATAACAACAACATCAACAACAACAACACAATTCTGCTTTCAGGGTATCTATGAACATAATAAATTTGGCATCACCCCCCGCCCTCCCCCTCAACCCCTGCACACCCCAACACCCTCAGAAACGCAATTGATAATTGCACAGTGGATATACCGAGTCACTAGCGGCTACTGTCACTGACACTGATTTAATTTCACGTGCACGTGATAATAATGTGTCGCCATCCGGAATGTGCGTTCTTGTGATCAATTAGGAAGATCATAAAACTGTGCGGTTATGAATATTCTCGCCATTGTAGTTCATATCTGTCATGTCTTCTGGGTTTGTTTGTTTTTTTGTTTTTTTTTTTTTTTTTTTTTTTTAGAACGGTGGGCTGGTGGTTGTTATTTTCTCTCTGTGTGTGTGGTGGGGGTGAGAGTGGGTGGTGGGGGTGAGAGTGGGTGGTGGGGGTGAGAGTGGGTGGTGGTGGTGGTGAGTGTGGGTGGTGGTGGGGGTGAGAGTGGGTGGTGGTGGTGGTGAGTGTGGGTGGTGGGGGTGGTGAGTGTGGGTGGTGGGGGTGAGAGTGGGTGGTGGGGGTGAGTGTGGGTGGTGGTGGTGGTGAGAGTGGGTGGTGGGGGTGAGTGGGGGAGGTGGGGGTGGTGAGAGTGGGTGGTGGTGGTGGTGAGAGTGGGTGGTGGGGGTGGTGAGAGTGGGTGGTGGGGGTGGTGAGAGTGGGTGGTGGGGGTGAGTGTGGGTGGTGGTGGGGGTGAGAGTGGGTGGTGGTGGGGGTGAGTGTGGGTGGTGGTGGGGGTGAGAGTGGGTGGTGTGAGAGTCGGTGGTGGGGGTGAGAGTGGGTGAGAGTGGGGGTGAGTGAGAGTGAGTGTGTGTCTGTGTTTTTATGGCTGTTTCTTTTCTCTCTCTCTCTCTCCGTCTCTCCCTCTCCCCCTCCTCTCTCTCTCTCTCCTCTCTTTCCCTCTCTCCTCTCTCTCTCTCTCTCCTCTCTCTCTCTCTCCTTCTCTATCTACCTCCTATCTCACTATCCTTCTGTTTCTCTTCAGTCTGCATTATGTTTCAGCCTGTCTCAATCTCTTCACTCCTTCCTTCCTCTCTGGTCCCTGCTCTCCCCCCCCCCCTCCTCTCTCTCTCTCTCCTTCCCCCTCTCTCTCTCCTTCTCTATCTACCTCCTATCTCACTATCCTTTTTTTCTCTCTTCAGTCTGCATTATGTTTCAGCCTGTCTCAATCTCTTCACTCCCTCCTTCCTCTGGTCCCTGCTCTCTCTCTCCCCCCCCCCCCTCCTCTCTCTCTCCCCCCCCCTATCCCTTCTCTTCTCCATGCCTCTGTCTGTCGGTCTCTCTTTCTCTCTCTCTCGCTGTCACCCCCTTCCCCTACACTTTCTCCGTAGGTTTGTCATCTTGTTCGAAAGACTAGCACCCAGACGAGCCTCAAACTGGTGGAAGAGGGAGTAAAAATAAAAAGAAAAAAGTTTTTAAAAATTAGAATATCGGTCCTGTGCTAGAAGGAATCGAACCGTGGGACACTCGCTTCCAAGCCGGTGGTAGCTTTAGCTCTGCTCTGCCACTGAGACACCTCTCCGTTAAAATAAGGGGGGGTGGGGGGGGGGGAGGATACAAGCGGAAATGTAATAACGCTCAGCTGCTCATACATCCGGTACTTTACGACCGATACCTATTCAGCACTGATGGTGAGCATGATGTATTCAGCGCTGTTAATCAGTAACGTGTTCAGTTCTTTGGACACTCAACGGTTCGTTTGCGTGTTGATTTATTTGACAGACGTGTAATGTATTCTGTGATTTAGTTTTGTAATGGTGCACGAGCTTCGCTGCCAGGGTAAGGCAAGGAGGATGGATTCAGCAGCGCATTAGGTTTCGTTGTCTTTCTGGATAACTATATATATATATATATATATATATATATATATATATTTCTCTTTCTTTATTTGTTGTTGTCACAACAGATTCCTCTGTGTGAAATTCGGGCTGCTCTCCCCAGGAGAGAGCGCGTCGCTACACTGACAGCGCCACCCATTTTTTTAATATTTTTTCCTGCGTGCAGTTTATTTGTTTTTCCTATCGAGGTGGATTTTTTCAACAGAATTTTGCCAGGGACAACCGTTTTGTTGCAGTGGGTTCTTTTACGTGCGCTAGCGTTCAGACCACCACTCAAGGTCTTAGTGGAAGGGGAGAAAATACCGGCGACTGAGCCGTGATTCGAACCAGCGTGCTTCAGAATCTCTCGCTTCCTAGGCGGACGCGTTACCTCTAGGCCATCACTCCACACACACACACACACACACACAC
>NC_134893.1:37107582-37112582 GCF_041734735.1 Babylonia areolata | reverse complement strand
GTTGGTTACAAGGGTGGAATGAAGGAATCAAGGAACGTGAAAGGTATTCTGTGTACAGATTGTTCAAAACTTAATTATCTTTAGAACCTTACTTCGAAAGTATCAAAGATATATAACTTCGAGACACATTCATTCGATTCAAGCTTGGCATATCTGACATAAAAACAACATAAATTACGCTTTTCTTCTGACTATGGGGTAGATTTATCGTGTCCTTTGTGTAAATGCCGCTTGAAAGATGAAACGCATTATCTGTCGATGTGCACAGCAACCGATGATTTAAGACAGAAATATTTTACAAAAGAAAACGTGAAGAAACTTAAAGTACATCCCATAGCGTTTTTGTGAGATGATCAACATTCAAACAGCTTAGCAAAATTTATTTACCATAGCTTAAGACCGCGAAGGGAGACAGCGAAAATGATCTCACATACTAAGGTTTCATCTCGAAAACCAATTCTTAACATGCAAAAACGTCATTCGATTTATGTTGCCACTGTTTAATCGATTCGTTGATGGGAATGGATGTTAATCGATTGTGAAGATAGTTAAATTGACAAATGGTATTTGAATATTCTCTCTCTCTCTCTCTCTCTCTCTCTCTCTCTCTCTCTCTCTCCCTCCCTCTGTGTGTGTGTGTGTGTGTGTGTGTGTGTGTGTGTGTGTGTGTGTGTGTGTGACTACGAAATCGGGTCCATGGCCTCGGGTTACTTAAATATGAACCTGATCAGTAGTCCACGAAGATTGTGCGTATACATTTTGCGAGAGAGAGAGAGACAGACAGAGACAGAGAGAGAAACAGACAGAGAGAGAGAGAGAGAGAGAGAGAGAGAGAGAGAGAGAGAGAAAAGAGCTCAAAAAGGTTTTCATTGTTTACGAGTCAGAATAGGAAAGATGAAACTGGTGTGATGAAACAATGTGTTGCCGTTTATAACAGGAAAGAAGAAGAAAAAATAGAAGAAGAATCAGACAAACAAGCCAGAACAGCGATAACAATGTTGCTTGCACCCAGAGCCCAGTTGTTAATAATTATCTGGTCGTTGCAGGTCAGTTCGTGGTGTCCGTTGATAACAGAGCCTCTCTGCTTTCCTTGTTTCACTTTTCGCCCAGCACACGTGTGTGTGTGTGTGTGTGTGTGTGTGTGTGTGTGTGTGTGTGTGTGTGTGTGTGTGTGTGTGTGTCAGGGAGAGAGATGGAGGGAGACGGAGAGAAAGAGTGGGGGAGAGGAAGAGGGGAAGAAAGAGAGAGAGAGAGAGAGAGTGAGTGCAGATCGGGATGAGGAAAGGTGATATTGCGCGTTAATAATAAAGATGATGATGATAATGATGATAGTAATAATAACAAGAGAGGCAAGGCCTTCAAGACTCACTTGTGATACACTTTAAAAAAAATCTAATCGTTAACATGCTATTATAAAACTTCGGGTTAAAAATTTAAAAAAAAGAAAGACAAAAATCCCCCGTGTTCGGGTGAGAAGAAACTGCCTTACCCAATACACTATCATGGCTCCTCAACTGACGTGCAAAAAATTAACATTTAAACATGCTTAAAAAATTTGTTTTACTAAAGGGCAATAAATCGATTGCGGTATTCGCAGTGAGAACGCTGTTTAAATCATATTATTCTGGTGTATCTTGGGCATTCAAAACATCTTTAAGGGCAATTAAAAATTCTTTTAAGTCCGCGGTAAAGGAGACGTGGCTATCGCCGCAATCACACTGCAACATTTAGCCGTTTTCTCTGGATCTAGATAGATGTACAAGTTTAGTTACACCCGCCGGGAATCGTACGACACGGTCGATTCAATTTCTCTTTTATGTTCATTCTAGTTTTATAGTTTTAAAGTTGATATGAAAATTGAGTATTTTGTTAAACTAATAACATGTAGAGCCAAGTACAAGTACTTCTAAACGTCGTATGAATTGAAAAGGACTTCATTTTGAGAAAAGTCAAGACTGGAAATTTTTACTTTTCATCAATTCAAGGGTATTAACTCCCATGGTTTATTATTTTTAACTGTGAATCCCGACTGATTTTGATGATACTTTTATGGCAGTTTGGGGCATAATCCAGTAAGTAATGAGGCGTTCACAAATCTTTCTCTGAATAAATATTTTACGGTCTCCTTCTCCAACTTTCCATCACATGTTATCGTGTATTGTCGATTGAAAATAGGATTGAACGGGCAGGTCAACAACTTGAAACAAAATGGCGTCCTTCGCGTTCGCGTGGAATATGAGCACGCGCTTTGAATATGTATAAATATGTGTACGCAATTGATTTTTGCCCATGACCTTCAGGGCTCAGCCAGTAGATCCATAAAGTCCACTCGTAGTATTGATTTTAGTATTTTCCGAAAAAGACCACTTGGGCGAATGAACATAGTGAAAGCCCTGTACACTGAGAGTAAAACACACAAGCTTTTTATGTATTGAGTATAATTTCAAAATGTAATGTTTAAGACGAGAAAGATCAGTTTAAAGCAAATTAACCTCCCAGCATTAACTACAGATTAATTTCCCTTTTTTTACTATCTGCAGCAAAGACATGCACCAGAAATATAACTTCCATGCTTAGCAAAAGAAGTTCCTGTTTGAACAAAAAAATGATAAAAAGAATAAATAACTGCTCTTGTTGTGTCAGAATATCAGATCAAAGTGCCAAGTTTAGAGAATGATAAAAAACAAAGAGATAAATAGAACAGTAAAATCAGTTTGCATATAATTTGGCTCTTTTTTTCTTCTTTTTTTGTGCCCGTCCCGGAGGTGCAATATTGTTTTAAACAAGGTGACTGGAAAGAACTGAATTTTTCCTATTCGTATGCCAAATTTAGTGCCAACTGACAAAATATGTGCAGAGAAAATGGCAATGTTGAAGCTTACCACGGACACACACAGAGGGAGAGAGAGAGAGAGAGAGAGAGAGAGAGAGAGAGAGAGAACCGAACACCTGGTTAATGCACAGACTCACTTTGTTTACACAAGTGAGTCAAAAAGAAGACGAAGACAAAGGAGAAGAATGGATGGAGAAAGACAAACCACTATGTTTCGTTATATTCATAGGCCATTTTGAACAGGTGGGGTTTTAATTCAGTTTTTTCATAAAGAAGACAGAGCTGGTGAATGACGGATTTCCAGAGGAAGAGAATTACAGACAAGAAGGTCCTTGATACCGAAAGGCCAAATATCTTTGAAGAAACTTTGGGGACTCGAAGGAGCTTTTCTCCAGAAAAGGAGGTGTAAATATGGAGTACTCAAGATGAGTAGGATGAGAGAGAGAACCTTCAAAGTGGCGGTAAGCCAATAAGCCAATTTTGTGCTGAATTCTGTACTGGACTGGCAACCAATGAAGTTGACGCAAGAGAGGGGTAACATGATCTCTTTTTTTTTGTTTTTCGGACTTTCTGTATATAACTGGCAGTATTGTTCAAGATCATGTGAAAGCGTGTCTGTTGTATTTTCACGTACTTTATTCACACTCTGTCCTTACGTGTGTCTCGCTGTTTGTTCGTCCCTGTCTCTCCCCTCTCTCTCCCCTCCAGAGGAATATGCATTTCCCTTCGGCATTTCATCTTTTTTAGTGTTCATTACATTATTCTCTCTCTCTCTCTCTCTCTCTCTCTCTCTCTCTCTCTCTCTCTCTCTCTCTCTCTCTCTCTCTCCATTTTTTAAGACATGATGTAAATTTCATCAAGCTGATGGTGGTTTTCAGTCTTCTTCCTTCCTTCATAGAAGAATATTTGTCTTTGGTTTTGGGATTCCCTTTCAAATTTCATTAGATTAGTTTTTGTGCTTTAAGATATGATGTTATTTTGATCAAGTTAATGGTATGTTTCTTTTTCTCCCTTTTTTTTTCGCTTTCTAATATTTTCCGCCGCCTCCTTCTCCTTCTTTTCCTCCTTCTGCTCCTTCTACTACAGCTGCTGCTGCTGTTTCTTCTCCTCCTCCTTCTTCTTCAGTCACTTTTGTTTTTCCTTGCTGTAACTAAAGGGCATGGGCGAAGTGGGGCTTTCAGCTTTGCCCCTTAATGAAACACATTGGACAATATTCCAGGTCGCCTTGTCTCCACGCTCTCTCACTCCAGACATGTGAGGAGAATGAAGTTGGGAGGGGCGTGTTGTTCGGTCATGTTTCAGTCAGTGTCCGGCGACCGCAAACACGTGCCTCTCGCTGTTTATCTGCCCTTGTCGTGTTGAGGTGATGGTGAGAATTAGCGTGCAAGCCTCGGCGTTTCGGGCCGTGGAACGGGCAGTATTGATGGAGGAGATGGACTGGGGTGTGGAGAAGCGGTGTTATTTGCTGTCTGTCTGTCTGTCTGTCTGTCTGTCTGTCTCTCTCTCTCTCTCTCTCTCTCTCTCTTTCTCTGTGTGTGTGTTCGTTCTTTAGTTTAGCGTCTTTTCACTATCAGTGATATTAGACGATTAAATGAAAAGAAAAACAGACAAAAAACAAAAACAACAACAAAAAACAAACAAACAAAAACAGGGGGGTGGGGGGTGGGGAGGGGTAGAGAAGAAGAAAACAGAAACGGTAGAAAACTACAAGAAAATGCATACCTAACATGCAATAGCATTTAACAGTAACAATTCAATAATGATAATAATAAAGGAATGTAGAAATAGGGCTACGAACTAATGCCTGTGAAAGTTCGACCATAAGAACCTCGTCAGAAATAACTTTCGAAAAATCATCTGCAGAGTTGTTATTCTCTTTGAAATACTTGGGCAAGAAGGTACGTAACTGTTGACAGTGAAACAAACAATGATGCAAGTTGAACTGCTTACCACAGATGCCTGTAACATTTTTACTATACTTTGTCTTCAGTGCATCAAATTTTATACGGAAGAAAGTAGAGGTTATTAATCTTGTATAGCAAGCTGATGGATTCGGCATATTTTCTTCAATAATATTCTCGGGGAATAATGTCCTTTTATGGTTTTAAAAACTTTTCCTTCCATCAGTTATGAAATCGACCCCATGCTGATTTTTCTAACAAAGTGT
>NC_134893.1:37077582-37100082 GCF_041734735.1 Babylonia areolata | reverse complement strand
CTAGCTCAGATAGTCGGGACAGCAGTTGCTTTTCTTGTATTTTCTGCTTTTTTTGTTTGTTTTATTGTTATTATTGTTTTCATTCCTGCCCCCCCCCCCACCCCCCACCCCCTCCCCTACGCCCAGAGCTGCATCTAGATCAGAGCTGAGCCCTCAGATATACTTGCATTTACCCAGGCTGTGTGTAATTGTTTTTCTCCGGCGTGCTGGCATCCTGCGAGAAGAATAACACTTTGCCCTCCCTTGTCCCCCAAGAACTGAACTCGGTAGATGCTCCCGACTATGGAACAGCTAGCAGCTCTGGCGCCAATTAATTCTCTCCTGATTTTCCGGACGCTTTCGGTTGCCCAGGGGAGCTGTCGGAGGATCTGCATCGATCAGCTGGGGCTATCTGCTGGAAGGACGCAAAGAGAGGGGGAGAGAGAAGGGAGGGAATGGTTGGGGGGGGGGGGTTGTGGGGGGGGGGGGGAGAAAGAGCTCTTGGCTTGTCAAGGCACGCACTAAATCGACATATCCCTTCCATCTCTATCTCTCTCGCCATTAGACAGACAGACAGAGAGAGAGAGAGATGGCCGGGGGGGAAAGAGCTCTTAGTTTGTCGAGTTACGCACTAACTCGACATGTCCTTTCCATCTCCATCTCTCTCGCCACGAAAGAGAGAGAGAGAGAGAGAGGTGGGGGAAGAAAGAGCTCTTTGTGTGTCGAGATTGGCACTAACTCGACATACCCCTTCCATCTTCATCTCTCTCATCACCAGAGAGAGATGGCTGGGGAGGGGGAGAAAGAGCTCTTAGTTTGTCGAGGAACACACTAACTCGACAAAGTTGAAAGCGATTGGAGCAGTATTTCTGAGAAAAAAAAACCGCACAATAGAAATGTCCAGAATTATTATTATTATTATTATTATTATTATTATTGTTGTTGTTGTTGGTATCTACTGACCACTATCACCTGCCACCACCAGCACACCAGTAGCTCAGGTGCCCCCCCCACCCCCCGCCCACTCTCCCCGCCTCCCTCTTCCCCAGAAGGGTTTGGGGGTTGGTGGTGGAACCATACAAAACACGTTGACCAGACCCTCCTTCCTTTCTTCCTTCCTTCCTTCCTTCCTTCCTTCCTTATTCAACCGCTGTTGTCCAGAGTCTGCTGTAGCAGCACCAGCAGCAATTACGTGCCTGGAAAATGGAACTAGATTGGACAGAGACACAGAGAGAGAGAGAGAGAGAGCGCTCTGATCATCCATCGTTCATCAAACTGTGTGACAGTGCAGTGACCGCAGAAAGAGAATGAGGCGGGAAAGGTCCGAATCAGCAAGGCTGTGGACATACGGTCAAGGGGGCGGGAAAGAGAGCGGAGGGGAGAGGTGTGGGTGGGAGTGTGTGTGTGTGGAGGGGGGTCCGGGGGGGGGGGGTCTGAGAGGAAGGCGTGAGTAGGTGGAGTGTCAATCGGCTTGTCTGTGGTGACAGACTTCAGCCACAACAGCATCCATCCTCTGTCTGATCCGGAGTGACCACTGTCCTTCCCTGTTGATTGGTGGATAGATTGATCTGTTGGTTAACTGTTGTTAATTAATGACTTGCGTGCCAGCTGCTCTCATCTCAGCCCAGCGCGTGGAGAGTTCAGGGCTTGGTTCTGGGCAGGGGGAAGGGTAAGGGGTTGGGGGTGGGGGGGGGGGGGCGGTCCTTGATTAGATTGATAAAGGGATCGTTGAACCTGGTCGTCTTGTTCTTGGTATTAAAGGGTAAAAGTTAAAGGACCCATAGCCTTCTACGGGCATTACGGCAGTGAAGTCATATCATGTACTGTTTCTATAATCGGCATAGGGTGTGCAGGGTCCAGTCCTCTCTCTTTCCGCCGCTTTTAACCTTCCCCGACCTGAAGTCAGGTACCCATTTTTCACCCGGGTGCTGGAGTGAGGAATGTCGGGAGTAAAGTGCCTTTCCCAAGGACACAACGGCATGCGGAAACGAGGTTTCGAACCCTGATCTTCAGGTAAACTCTTGATCACAATGCAATGCAATGCAATGCAATGCAATACAATACAGTGCAATACAATACAATACATCTTTATGTGCCTTCAAAGGCTCGTCACTCGCACCCCGTCCAGCGCCTTAACGATTCTGCTACGGTGTCTCCAGAACTGCTGAAGGTCCCTCAGCCTTTCAGGGTAATCGGAAGGGACAGTGAATTCATGGCCACCATGTCCAGGGTTCGGCAAAGGACGGCGGGACCCCAGCCGTCTCCTTCTCGGTGTCATTGTTAATCTTCATGAACAAGTGATCTGTGCTAAAAGATTGGCTGTCATTCCCTTGCTTGATTCTTTTTTTCTTTTTCATCAGAAAACAAACACAGAAAGAAATTGATATAATAAAGAGGAATGAATATGATTCAGGTATCAATCACAGGAATTGTTATCGAAAATATGTAGCTTGATATTACAAAAAAAGTCTTTTTCAAATAAAAATGAAAATGATACATCAAATATGCGATTCGTTATTGAAAATCTGAACTTTTGTGGACTGATATTACCAAAAGAAATAAAACAGTCATGGAAAGAAAAAAAAAATCATTTCGATATCAGTTTCGTTCTTTTTTGTTGTTGTTGTTGTTTTTGTTTGTTTGTTGTTGTTGTTGTTTTTTGTTGATGTTTGTTTTTCTTCTTTTAATATGAGCGTTTCGTTCTTCTTTTGATATACGCGTTTCAGACATGACTTGAAAGTCCTTGCTGTTCATAACGTGCAGAAATAAGGATCGCAGTGCAGTGCACTTACAGACACCAACACCTACTAGACTAAGAAGTAGTGTCATTGTTATAAGGCGCAATGCACTCACAGACACATTTTGTTATCAACAACACATACTGTGTTGACAAGGTCACCAGAACAATGCGACGTTTTATGAACAGATGTCTTTGGAAAAAAATAAGTCGACCCCTTTCCCTTCCATTCTGATAAGTGCGAAAACAGTTAACGTTCTATTATTTTGCTCTTGTGTCTTAAAGTTCACAGATCTGGAAGAAGAAACTGTAACTGGAAGCAGATTTACAGCCTGGATCGTGAATGAAATTTCTGTCGTGAATTAAATTGTAAAAAGTGTGAAAAGTGTGAACATTGTTTTCTTCCAGACAACAAACAGGCGGTTTGTAATTTTTAACGCACAGTTTCAGTTTCAGTTTTTCGAGTTGGTGTCACTGCATACGGACAAATCCATATACGCTACACCACATCCACAAGGCAGATGCCTAACCAGCAGCATAACTCAACACGTTTAGTCAGGCCTTGAGTGGATTTCGGCTGCAGACTTTTGCCACAGGCTAACACTCTCGTTGCCATGGGCTCTTTTTCAGTGCGCCAAGCGCGTGCTGCACACGGGACCTCGGTTTATCGTCTCATCTGAATGACTACGCACAATGAAACGCACAATAATTACTAACACTTCATTACAGAACAAGAAAAGAAAACTACCGCAATTTTTTTTTAAGGAAAACAACGGCTTTACAGCCCCAAGAAATGAAAGACAGCGAAACGTTTGTGGGGAAGAAAGGTGTTAAAATCTCCAAGGAAAACGCAGAAAAGTTGATTAAATGAACAGTTGTGAAGTGGTACATGAAACAAAGATATGTGTTTTCATCTCCAAAGAAAATAAATAAGTGAATTGAAAGTGAATGGTTATGATGTGCTAGGGACAAGAAAATTATGAAGATCTGCAAACAGAGAAGGAAACTCAAGAAACGTGCATTCGAAGTAAATTATTTCGGTGTTTGGGGGAACGAAACGTTCTTTCTTAATATTTCTAAACATAAACAACCACTTTTATTTCTTTGTTTCAACCTCTGCAGGAGCAACACCATACAGTAGAGCGGAACCCCACCATGGACACCTCTTCACCACAGAAAATGACAGAAACGACGAGCACCTCCAGCGGTCAGAAACCCTTTGCCAGGAAAGTCATCACAAGTCCACGGCCCACGCTCCGGAGGACTTCACTCTTCTGGCTGGCCCTTCTCCTCTACCTCGCCCTCCTCCCGCCCTCCTCATCCCCCTCTTCCATCTCCTCCCAACCCCGACCACCAGGGGTCAACATGGGAGCGGGCCGTGCAGTGGAAGATGAAGCAGCAGCGGCAGAAACGTCTGGCTTGGGAGTGAAAGACACAACAGGAGAAGGGGGAGGAGGAAGGGGGAAAGCAGCAGATTCTGAGATGGTGAAAGGAGCAGAGGCGGCTGCAGCAGCGAGAGAGACGTCCGGGATGATAACAGCGAGAGAAGAAGTGCAAGAAGGGAAACAAGGAGTAGCAGCAGGACCAGGAGTCGCCGGAAATAGAGCACCAACAGCAGCAGGACCACCACCACCACCACCACACAGAACCCTGACACTCAAGGCAACAGCCAGGTACCCGAGAGCAGCGAGGACAGCACCAGGCCGTGTAACAAGGAGCAACAGCAGAAGAAGAAGAAGAAGAAGGGGACCCTCAAACGGGACGTCACCAAGAAGGTCTGTCGCAGGGCCCTACCCTCCCTCCACCACCATGGGAGCTGCTCTGACAACCTGGGCCCCAGGGAACCACCCCCCTCCTCAGCCCCTACTCGGGAGGACTCACTTCGACTTCACCCTGGCCTTCCTGACCGCCATCCAGAACAACGGGCCGGGCAAGTTCACGGCGGGGGCCTTCTTCTTTGCGCTGGAGCAGCTGAACAACGACACGGAGGGCCGGCTGCGAGGCTCGGGCCGCTCGGCGTCGTTCCGCTACGAGTTCCGGGACACGCACAACATGGAGACGACGGCCACGCGCGCCATGGTGGACCTGTTCTGCAACCACTCCAACAGCGTGTCGGCCTTCATCGGCCCTGACGTCTTCTGCAACAGCGCCGCCCTGCTGGCCACCTCCTTTGACGTGCCCTACCTGACTTACGTGAGTGTGTGTGTGTGTGTGTGTGTGGTTTTGTTGTTGTGTGTGTGTGCGAGGGGGGGAAGGGGGGGGGGTTGTTGTTGTTGTTGTGTGTGTGTGTGGTTGTTGTTGTTGTTGCTGTTGTGTGTGTGTGTGTGTGTGTGTGTGCGTATGTGTGACACACACACATACAGAGAGAGAGAGAGAGGCCTTGATGCCTTGACACTTTAATGGCAGTGGCCATGAGGTCCTTATGACATGGGTGAATGTGTCAGCATACTTTTATTGTATAACAAACCATTAAAATAAAGAGAGAGAGAGAGAGAGAGGAAGAGAGGTGGTGTTGAGTTGTGCTGTGTTGTGTTGATATGTGGTCGTTCCTCCTGTTCTGCTTGTCTTACGTGAGTTTAGAGTCTGTGTGTTTTTGTGGTTGTGCTGTGGTTGTTGTGGTATGTCTTGGTTTAGTGTGGTGCCATGATATAGAATGCTTCTCCTTCCATGTATTGTATAAGTTATACTTTCTTTTATGTGTTTCCCTCAGATTCTTTCCCTCTGTGTGTGTGTGTGTGTGTGTGTGTGTGTGTGTGTGTGTGTGTGTGTGTGTGTGTGTGTGTGTGTGCAGAATCTGTCTTTTTGTTTTGTTTCAATGTTTGCTCTTATCATATTCATTCCTTTGATATAATGTTTTGTCAAGCAACAAAATGTTTTTGACGCAATCACCCCTGTCACAAGGACTTCATGGTTAATGACATTTAAGTGTCACATTGTGTTTCTTCTTCTTCTTCTTCTTCTTCTTCTTCTTCTTCTTCTTCTTCTTCTTCTTCTTCTTCTCCTCCTCCTCCTCCTCCTCCTTCTTATACCCTCCCCAAGCATTTACATATCATTGTTAAGGTCAAGCAAATGCGATAGAATATTTTATGCTGGTTCTACTTTTGATTGCTCATTTACGTAATGCATGTTCTGGCGAATTTATGCATGCGCCGGCACATATGCGTGCGTGCACGTCAATGGGAAGGTAATATATTTTTTTTTATGGATCTCGGAATGAAGGCTGTCAGAGTTATGTTTCCTTTATCTTTTTCCTGCAATGACTCCATTTTTGTGATTTTTCTTGCTGGTGTAATGTCAGAAGCATTATGATTAATGTTTTACCTTCGTTAAAGATCAGATTTTTTGTGTCCCCTCATCTCTTTCTGTGTGTATGTTTGTCTCGCTTTTACTCTCTTTAGCTATTTTATCACTGCCCATTATCTGATTTATCTCTTCCCCTGCTATGTTATGAATAAATTAAATTTTATCGTCAAACTTGTTAATCATTTATATATCCTCTCTCTCTCTCTCTCTCTCTCTCTCTCTCTCTCTCTCTCTCTCTCTCTCTCTGTGTGTGTGTGTGTGTGTGTGTGTGTGTGTGTGTGTGTAAGCAGATTCCACCTCGCCTTATTCACTTTTGCTTCTTGTACGTATTATGCCCAAAGGCAGGATAGACATACAAACGTTTTTCTTTTTCTTTTTCTGTCTCTCTGTCTCTCTCTCTCTTTCTCTCCCTCTCCTTTTCTCACCCCTCTCTCTCCCATCCATTTTCTCCGCTCTCAGTCTTTTCTCTCTCACTCTCTGTATGTCCCTCTCTCTCTCTCTCTCTCTCCTAAACCCCCTTTTCTCTTTTCTTCTCTCGCTCCCTCTTTCCTTCCACAACGATTTGCATATTATTGTTTAGATCAAGGAAATATGTCTCTGTCTGTCTGTCTGTCTATCTATCTCTCTCTCGTTCTCTCTCTTGCTCTCTGTCTTTCTGTCTCTCTTTGTCTCTCTCTCTCTCTTTGTCTCTCTTTCTCTCTCGCTCTCTCTCCCGCTCGCTCTCTGTTTCTCTCTGTCTCTCTGTGTCGTTTGTTTCTCTCTCTCTCTCTCTCTCTCTCTCTCTCTCTCTCTCTCTCCCGCTCTCTCCCGCCCCCCCCTCTCCCGCTCGTTCTCTGTTTCTCTCTGTCTGTCTCTCTGTGTCGTTTGTCTCTCTCTCTCTCTCTCTCTCTCTCTCTCTCTCTCTCTCTCTCTCTCTCTCTCTCTCTCCCCCGCTCTCTCCCGCTCGTTCTCTGTTTCTCTCTGTCTGTCCCCCCCTGTGTCATTTGTTGTCTGTCTGTTTCTCTCTCTCTCTTTCTCATTCTCTTTCTCTCTCTTTCTTTCTCTCTCTCTCTCGTTCTTTCTCTCTCTCCCCCCCCCCCCGCCCCCTTCCCCTTTCGTCCCCATACCCGTCCATGGTCAATCAAACTGAGTGGAGAAAATAACAGTATGTGTATTCATTTATACGAAAGCTCTTCCCCCCCCCCCCCCAACAATCGCCCCGCCCCCACTCCCCGCTATTGCCGCCCCCCTCTATCCTGTCTATATGGTTGTGTGTGTGTGTGTGTGTGTGTGTGTGTGTGTGTGTGTGTGTGTGTGTGTGTGTGTGTGTAAGCATTCATCGAACGAACGAGGATCAGTCAGTGTGTCTGTTACGCACTGATACCATGGGTGTCTGTTTCAGCGTGACTCGCGTTTATTACAAAGTCATTAGTCACTCTGTTTGTCTGTCGGTCTCTCTGTTTCTGTGGTGACTGTGTGTGTGTGTGTGTGTGTGTGTGTGTGTGTGTGTGTCTGTCTGTCTCTCTGTGTGTGTGTATGTTTGCAGGCGTATATATAGATCGTGTCAGTGCGTGTGTTTACTTGCCTCTGCTGGTACGTGGGTGCACGCGTGTGTCTACATAGAGTGTGTATGTACGAACATGGTGGAAGGGGAGAAAAACGGTGTTTTTTAACACAGAAGACCATTCACAGCCCCATTATAGGATCAAAACCCTAGAAACACTTAAATAATGGAGCGCTGTGAAGGATTACAGTCACATTTTTATTTCTACAGCAAAACGAGAGTGAAAAAAAAAAAAGTGAAAGAAAGTAGAGTATTGGCCCAGCAGTATTCCACCCGACTAGGAAGCGAATGTTCACGAGTTCGAGTCCCATGTACGAATCGGGGTGGGGCCGGGGGCAGGGGTTACTCTTTACCCTCCCTCCCCCTTCCCCCTCACCCCACTCACTTTGACGGACGTTGAGTTGAGTGGTGGTTTCGGTGCCAGTCATTCAGATGAGATACACCGAAGGGGCTGTGTTGCCGCCGCATGCAGTTAACGTGCGTAAAAGAACCCGCGGCAACAACAAGACTGTTGTCCCTTCAGTGGCTCAGTTCTGTAGAGAAATCAACTTTGACCTCTCTCTCTCTCTCTCTCTCTCTCTCTCTCTCTCTCTCTCTCTCATATATATATATATATATATGTGTGTGTGTGTGTGTGTGTGTGTGTGTGTGTGTGTGTGTGTGTGTGCGTGTGTGTGTGTGTGTGTGTGTGTGTAAAACATACAATATAAATGTACATATAATGAAATAGTGATTTTTCTGTTTTACTCACACACACACACACACACACACACACACACACACACACACACACAGAGATATATATATATATATATATATATATATATATATATATATATATATATATATATTATTTATGATCATTTATGTTCATGTAGTTTTCGTAAGATGTATATGTTACAAAGTGCGCTTGCAGACAGAAAGAAATGGCGCAGCACTGTGGCAGAAATATGTCGTGACCAAAGGTAATCCAACCCATCCCCCATTCAATCGAATACAATGCATGCCCACGCAACTTATACCCGCCTGGCTAATCATAACCAGAACTCCAATCTCGCGCGGTCATCTTGCTTCCGTAACGTGTTTTTGTCTTAACGATATTACATAATATGATTATCAGTTACCTTCTGCTTTAAATTTCAGGCAGGTAGTCATGAATATCTGAATATCGGCGCCGTGCATGGAATAAGCAGTGAAAATAATACGGATTATGATTAGCAGTAGTAGTAGTTGTCGTAGTCCTGATCGAAATAAAAGTATCGTTATTAAATAACCTGCCCAGCTATGCTCTTTTCTCTGTGCATCTACATTATGATATCATATTCCAGAGTACTAATGTTTAACAGTCAATTATCCTTAGGCAATACGGACATGCGACTGTCCAACTGTGTCGCTGAACCCATCTTTTAGATTATTTATTTTCATCTTGATTTATCTTTTTTTTTCCTTTCATAGACATTCTGAATAATATTTCGATCTTGATGACGTTATCAAGAAATTAATATTTTCTTTCTGATATAAAGCCTCTGCAATATATTTAGCGAGTGAATTTATGACGTCTTCATTTTCAGTTGCAATAACAGCAGCTAGATGGTGTCTAACTACCGACGGCTGTGAATATGATTGACAGTCTTTTGGGATAGTATAATACTCCTTAGAATAGAAAAAACCGAATTGAATTTCATTTTCAGGATTTTGGCGACACGTTTGACATGAACTGTCATTCTCTCTACTTCTAATAAGCCGTGATTTATTTGCATTCAGCCTACGAGTTCTAGATCGAAAGCTGGCAAGAAGAGATCGGTGCCATATGTGATTACTAAAATGCATTTTTCAGGTTGCATTTCCTTCTACATTCGAATTCGAGTTAATCAGACGGTCCTTGAGTTGTGAAATAAATGTGATACTCGTATTACCAATACCAATTTCATTTTCAATCAGAATTTTTTTTTTTTTTTTTTTGTGATCCACCCATATTTTCTTCCTTCTTCGTGCCGTTGTAATAGCACTGTGGAAGCTTGCTTATCCAGTCTAGTATGTGGCAATTCAACAATTTTTTATTGCACTTTATAGTTAGAATTTTCAGTGGATACCTACCACAGAGAGAGACAGACACACGGAGAGAGAGAGAGAGAGAGAGAGAGAGAGTGCAGCAACCATTCAGCTCCGTCAGTCGTGGAGGAAGCGGGGTTGGGGGGGGGGGGGGGTATGGGTGAAGTGGGAGGAATGTCACGCCCAGCTGTATCAATTTGTCCTGACCACCCTCCTCCATCTTTCCCCTCCCCCAACACTCCTCCCTCCCTGCCTGGTCAGCGGTCTGGAGGGGATGGAAAGTCCGATGAGCATTCCACAGCGTGAAAGTGGGTAGGATTTCTCGTTTGGTGTGGACCCGCTTGTATTGCTTATATACGTCCTCTCATAATTATATGTAGAATGTCTGTGTCTGATCATGTATTACAAGGAGCACTATCTTATAATGATGTTCCCTATGTGTGTGTTCCTTTTTATCATCTACGTTATGATTATAATACCGATTATTATAGTTGTTGGCACATGGGCATATCATGAGACTTACACCTAAGATCTTTATCCTTGTGTGTTAAAGTTTTTTTTGTTTTTTTTAAAGTTCCCATCCCTTCCACTGTTTCTTTTTTAGTTTTTTGTGGATTTTTTTTTCGTAATACGTTTTAGTCTTTCTACCTCCTTCCCTCGTGCTTTCCTCCCTGTAAGCCCCTAACCTCATCAACCCCTCTCCCGGTCTCTTTCATGTTGTGCCTCTCTTTTTTTTTCTTTTTTTTTTTTACAATCTCCCCAAGTCATCTTGTACGGAGACATGTCTGTTGTATGCTTTGATCTTCTTCGCATTCAAAACACACTAAAAAACAACAACAAAAAGACACGAGCGCATCAAAGATCGCCTCCCACCCCTTGTAATTCAAGTCAGCATTAGGTGGGTGGTATCGAAACACGAATTGATCACCCGTCCTGCCATCAACGCCCGATGGCCCGGATATGCATGGTCATCGACACGAACTGATTGCCCTTCCTGGATCAAGGCCCGAAAACGTAAGGACTGCCTAAATGGCAAGATGAACTAGGTAATGGTCACTCGTAATACACGCATGAAAAGGCCACAAGTAAAAAGAAGAAGAAGAAAAAAAAGAGTGATTATGGAGATAAGAAGTGGAAGTCCAGGAAGAAGTTGGGGAATAATAAGGAGGAGGAGGAGGAGGAAGAATAAGAAGAAATGGGGGAAGAAGAAGCAGAATAACAAGAAGAAGGAAGAAGTAGTGGAGGAATAACAAGTGGAGGACTAAGATGAAGAAGTGGAGGAATTAGAAGAAGGAGGAGAAGGAGGAAGAATAAGAAGAAACGGAAGAAGAAGCAGAAGAACAAGAAGAAGGAAAAAGTAGTGGAGGGATCAGAAGTGGAGGACTAAGATGAAGAAGTGGAGGAATTAGAAGAAGGAGGAGGAGGAAGGGAGAAAGAAGAAGAAGAAAATGATGGGGAAAAAGAAAAAAACAACAACAAATATTGTGGTTTACACTCAAGAAATGAGCCCAAGAGAAGTTACCCAGCCGGCCCAGACAGCTCTTTTCAGTTTCATTGGCGTTGACCACACAGCCTTTCATGTGCGATGATGCGCAGTGTGCAGAATCTAATACGACCCCACAGTGATACTGGCGTGGATGTAATTCTCTTCCGGTGTGTGTGTGTGTGTGTGTGTGTGTGTGTGTGTGTGTGTGTGTGTGTGTGTGTGTGTCTGTGTCTGTGTGTGTCTGTGTGTGTGTCTGTTTCTGTGTGTGTGTGTGTGTGTGTGTGTGTGGTTGTTGTTGCTGTTGTTGTTGTTGTTGTGTCCGTGTGGGGGTGGGGGTGGGAGGGGTCCTTGCAATTCCATCCATCACCCGCTCCTGTTTCGTTGGCATTTCCTTCTATGCCTCTCGTTTTGAATCCCCAGCCCCCCCCCACCCCTTACCCCTCCCACCACCACACACACATCTACGCACAGGCAGCACCCACCCAGGTTGTAGTGCCACAGCCTCAGTGCCTAGCGTCTGCCGTCGGTCCACAGAGAAGGACGGTTTTGATGACAACATCACACCGAAATACCTGGAGGGAAATCTGTTTGGAAGTATTTAACGAGGTATTATTTCTCTTCTTGCACAATTACGAGTTGTAACATGTTTGTTTAGAGCCCCTCTGAATGGTCTTCTGAATAAACATCATTTCATCCATTCCATTCCATTCCCTGTCATTTCGTTTCCCTTCTCTCTCTATCTGTCTCTATCCCAGTCTCTATCTCTGTCTGTCTGTCTATCTGTCTGTCTGTATCTCTCTCTCTTAATAACGGAGTTATTATGTGTGGGATGCTACCATTTTTATTCAAGAAAAGAACTTTGTTCTTTTTCAATATTTGCTTTCACCATTTTCAGTCGTTTATTCAAATGTTTTGCTATGCAATGAAAGTATGTTCATGTCATAAGGACATCATGGCCAATGACATTAAATCATAGCCAATGACATTATACTGTCAAAGCTTCTCTCCCTCTCTCTCTTTCTGTCTCCCTCTCCCCCTCCATCTCTCTCCCTCCCCCCTCTCTCTTCCTCATCTCTCATCTCTTTTTGTCTCTCTCCTCCTTCAGGACTGCAACGACTTCCTCTATTTCTCTATCTCTCTCCCTCTCTATCTCTCCCTCCCTTCTCTCTCCCCCTCTCTCCCTCATCTCTTTTTGTCTCTCTCCTACTTCAGGACTGCAACGACTTCCTCTATTTCTCTATCTCTCTCCCTCTCTATCTCTCCCTCCCTTCTCTCTCCCCCCTCTCCCTCATCTCTTTTTGTCTCTCTCCTCCTTCAGGACTGCAACGACTTCCTCTATTTCTCTATCTCTCTCCCTCTCTATCTCTCCCTCCCTTCTCTCTCCCTCTCTATCTCTCCCTCCCTTCTCTCTCCCCTCTCTCCCTCATCTCTTTTTGTCTCTCTCCTACTTCAGGACTGCAACGACTTCCTCTATTTCTCTATCTCTCTCCCTCTCTATCTCTCCCTCCCTCCTCTCTCCCCCCTCTCCCTCATCTCTTTTTGTCTCTCTCCTACTTCAGGACTGCAACGACTTCCTCTATTTCTCTATCTCTCTCCCTCTCTATCTCTCCCTCCCTTCCTCTCTCCCCCCTCTCCCTCATCTCTTTTTGTCTCTCTCCTCCTTCAGGACTGCAACGACTTCCTCTATTTCTCTATCTCCCTCCCTGTTTATCTCTTCCTACCTCCTCTCTCCCAGTCCCCTCCCTCATCTCCCTCCCTCATCTCATGTCTTTTCTCTCTCTCCTTTCTTCAGGACTACAAAGACTATCGATCTCTATCTCTCTTTCCCTCTGTCTCCTTCCTCATATCTCCTTCCTCATCTCTCTCTCCCTCCCTCCCTCATCTCACTCCCTCCCTCACCTCTCGTGTCTTATTGTCACTCTCCGCCCTTCCTTCAGGACTGCAACGACTTAACGTGCTACACACGAACGTCCACAATTTCCTGGGACTTTTAAAACTAATGACAAAGTACCAAAGTGTCGCTTATCTCTAAGTGATTATATATATATAATATTTATATATTTGTTGTTGTTGTTGTTTTCTGTTGCTTCGATTCTTTTTTTTTTCTTCTTCTTCTTCTTCTTCTTCTTTCTCTGTTTTGCACCATTTCTGTTCTGATTTGTACCTACTATGTCACTAGAGCTTCACAGCTATTGACATTATTAAACATTTCAGATTTCAGTGATCAGTCCCTCCCTCCCTCCCTCACTTCTCATGTGTCTTTTTTTTCTTTCTTTTTTTGCCACTCTCTCTCTCCACCCTCCTTCCCTCCCTTCAGGACTGCAATGACTTCAACTTGCTGCGCACGAACGTGCACAAGTTCCTGGTGGTCAACCTGGAGCCCACCCACGCCTACGTGGCCAAGTCCATCGTGGTGCTCATGGAGCACTACAGCTGGACCTCCTTCTGGTTGGTCAGCGGCACCGGCGCCATCACCAACGCCTGGACAGACATCGCTCAGGAGTTGAGGGTGCGTTCACTTTCAGTTTCAGTTTCAGGCTCAGTTTCGGTTCAGTTTAGTTTGGTCAGGGAGGCGAGGCGAGGCGAGGCGAGGCGAGGCGAAGTGAGGCGTCGTCACTGCGTTCGTGGAGGAAAATTCCATAATTATTATAATTATACCCGCTGCACGCCACATCTGCTAAGCGGATTCCTGTAACCAGCTGCGTAAAACGCAACGCGCGTGTTCAGGCCTTGAGGGGGAAATGCAATGAAGTATAGTGGATGAATTAATTAATCAATTAATCATTTGTAAATTATTGAAAATTAACTTTGAAAAAAAAAAAAAAAGACAATGAAAGAAAAAGAAGGGTGGCCTCCCTGGGGACAGCAGCCCGAATTTCACACCGACAAATCTGTTGTGACTTAATGAAAGGTTGAAAGTTTGTATGAAAACAATTTAACGAACATAATTTCTATAGTAATAAAAAAAAAAGAAGAAATTTTTAAAAGAATAAGTGGAAATATAAGCGGGAATAATAGTGTGTGTGTGTGTGTGTGTGTGTGTGTGTGTGTGTGTGCGTCTGCGTGTATGTGTGTTTATGTGTTTGTGAGTGTGTGCACATGCGTCTCCTTTATGTGTGTGTGTGTGTGTGTGTGTGTGTGTGTGTGTGTGTGTACCATCAGACCCAGGCACGAAAGACAAGCATCACCCTGACTGGGGTGTCCAGAGAGGACCTCAACGACAACTACCACTTCATGATCCGGAACAAGAAACCTTACCGCACCATCGTTGAGGAGACCCGCTACAAGACCAGGGGTCAGCTTTGGGCTTTTTTAAATTTAAAAAAAAAAATTCATTTTTAGTTCGATTTTTTTTTTCAAATAAGTTTTCTGTATTTACCTGTCTGTCTGTCTATCTATCTATCTATCTATCTATCTGTCTATCTATCTATCTACCTACCTACCTATCTATCTGTCTGTCTGCCTGCCTGCCTGTCTGTCTATCTACCTGCCTATTTTTTTTAATTCGATTTTTAAAAAGAATTTTTCAGTATCTATCTACCTACCTATCAATTTTTTTTCCTTTTTTTTCGGGGGGGGGGGGGGGGGGGGCTGGGGACTGGGGGGTTGAATTATAACATAGTACCGAGAACCTGAACGAACGATAAAAAAAAAAAAAGCAAACCGTAACAAACAAAAAGACATTAAAAAGACTGCTGTACATCGGCATCAGACACGAGACTATAATTCATACATGGTTAGAAAGTAAACACTTATTTTTCAGAAAGTCAAGCAGGTTTTCGTAAAAAGAACACTCAAGTGCTGATCTTATCTTTTCCATTTTATGTTTCCGTCCAGATATGTATAAGTGGGTTGGTTTTTTTTGGGTTTTTTTTGTGTGTGTTTGTTTGTTTGTTTGTTTGTTTTGTTTTTGTTTTTAATGTTAGAAACCTGTACGTAGTCGTTGATTTCAGAAAGGCCGATTCTGTTGGACATGAGAAACGTTTGGGGTGTGTCAGTGAAAGGAAGGATTTTTCCCCCCTCTTTGAGAACAATGCATGACTTCTGCTCACCATAACTGACCACTACGTATTTGCCACTGCTGCAAGAATTGTGTGTGTGTGTGTGTGTGTGTGTGTGTAATTGTGTGTGTGTGTGTGTCTGTGTGTGCGTGCGTGCGTGCGTGTGCGTGTGTGTGTGTGTGTGTGTGTGTGTGTGTGTGTGTTTTCCTTACAGTGTACGTGTTCCTGGGCGACTACAACTCGCTGGTGGCGTTTCTGCAGGAGCTTCAGAGTGCCGGGGTCACCTCTGCCGGGGAGCATGTGGTCATCTCGGTGGACCTGCGGTCAAACGATGACACCCCTGCCGACCACTCCACCTACTTCTTGTGTAAGCAAGCAGAGACAGGGTGGGGGGGGGGGAGTGCGGGAAGGGGGAGGGGGGGGCAGGGCTTTTTTTTTTTTTTTTTTTTTTTTTTTTTTTGCTGGATGGGAAGAGAGAGAGGGGGTGGAGTGGAAGGGGGGAGGTTGTTTCAAAATTCCAAAGGAAAGGCCGATGGTGATGGTGTTGATGATGATGATGATGCTTTTATTTGTTTGTTTGTTTACATGTTTACTTATTTGTTTTATTTGATCATCTTCGTCATGATAATCACTATTATATCTGTATCTTCACTAGAATTATCATTATAGTAGTAGTAGCAGTAGTAGTAGTATCCTTGATATTATCATTATTCTTGTTGTTGTTGTGATAATGATCATCATCGTTGGTGTTTTAATGTGTCCGTTATCACCACCATTCATCATCATCATCATCATCAGTATCATAGTCTTTGTATGTAAAGACTAAAAGCCTGACCATTCTTCGCTCCCTGCAAGCACGCCCCCTTCGCCTCCTTCCACCAAATTCCTACCCTTCCTCCCACCACCACCACCACCACCACTTTCAGTTTCAAGTAGGGGGACCGATCCATATACGCTACACCGAAATCCAAAGTGCTGGTCAGGTCTTGAAAGCCCCTTACCCCTAGACTTGTGTGAAACATTAGCATGAAATGACATAAAATGATTAAACAAACAAGTATGTTAGACTATACTATCTCTCGCCACAGCAGCCACAGATCAGTTTCAGTTTCTCAAGGAGGCGTCATTGCTTTCGGACAATTCCATATACGCTACACGACATCATCTGCGCTTGGCAGATGCCTGACCAGCAGCATAACCCAACGCGCTTAGTCAGGCCTTGAGCGCATGCGTATACACACACACACACACACACACACACACACACACACACACACACACACGCACACACGTACGTACACGTGTGCGTGCGTGCGTGTGTGTGTGTGTGTGTGTGTGTGTGTGTGTGTGTGTGTGTGTGTGTGCCTATCAGAGTGGATTTCTTCAACAGAATTTTGCCAGAGGACAACACTCTCGTTGCCATTGGGTTCTTTTCCAGTGCGCCAAGTGCGTGCTGCAAACAAAACGGAACCTCGGGGTTTATCGTGTCATCTGAATGATTTTCTTTTTCAGTCAAACAAAGTCAGGACAAAAGGGCGAGAGTGGGATTCGAATCCACACCCTCAGGGACTCTCCCTATTGGCAGATAATCATGTTAAAAACAGCACACGAAAAAACTTAGATATAGATAATTCAACATACTGACATGATATTATGTAGATAAATCAAAAAGTAGGTACTGTACACCAAGTATTCTGTTCCATGCCATCTTTGAGCATGTAAAAACAAATCATACACACTTTGATAAAGAGGCGCAGGAAGGAAGAGAAGGGAGGGGTGTAGGGAGAGGTTAGGAAGGGGGAGGGAGGGAAGGAGATGAGCAGTCTTGATTAACCATTCTTGCCACCTTCCTCCCTCCCTCCCTCCCTCCCCCACCATCAGCCACAGAGGAGACGGGCGACAACCTGACCCACGTGCGCCTGGCGGCCTTCCGGAACCTGCTGCTGCTGACCACACTGGAGCCCACCCACAACACCACGGAGGAGTTCCGCTACCACGTCTACGAGCGCAACTACGCGCCCCCGGTCAACCTCAAGCGCATCCCGCACTGGTGGCCTGGCAAGAAGCAGGTCAGTTGGGGTGGGGTGGGGGGTGTGGGTGGGTGTGTGGGTGGGTGGGTGGATGGATGATTGAATGGGTGAGAGTGGGTGATTGGATGGATGGATATATGGGTGGGTGGGTGGGTGGAGGAATGGATGGATCAGTGGGTGGGTGGGCGGATTTGTGAGTGAAATACTGGATTAATGGACGGATGAGAGTGTGGATTATAGGATGGATTGATGGACGGATGGTTTTGATGAGTTGAGTATTGGGTTGATAGGAGGGCAGGTGAGCGGATTGTTGTATGAATGGGTTAACGGATGGATACGTGAGTGTTTGGAAGAATGGATGGATGGATGGGTTGGTGGATGGATAGGTGAGTGGAGCATTGGATGCATGTTTCGAGTGGCGATGTTTTGGGAGGGAGGGAGGAATGCTACGGCTGATGGGTTTTGGAGAGATGGATGAATATTGAGAGTGGCGATGTATGGGATGGATGGATGTTACAGTGGAGGGCTTCCGGATAGGTAGGTGAGTGGTGTATTGCTGGGTGGATGGATTGATGGATGGATGGTGGCTTGTTGGGTAGATGGATCAACCCAGTCCTGTTCAGCGAAGGGGCTATTCGTGTCATTAACCACCATAACACCCCCCCCCACTCCACCCCCACCCACCCACCCAATGCCCCCCCTGGCCCCCCTCCCCGCCCCCGACCACAAAAAAGAAAAAAAAAAAGACAGTAAATATGATGTATATAAAAAAAAATCAGCATCTTGACTCCAGCTTAATCATCCGGGTAGTAGTATTTTTATGTATTTATCTTTTTTTCCCTTTTTTCTTTTTTTCAAGTTTATTTTATTTTATTTTATTTTTATTTTTATGTTTATTTTTTTGTAAGTTTTGTTATTTTATTTTAGTTTATATATTTTATTTTTTTCTCAAGGCCTGACTAGGCGCGTTGGGTTACGCTGCTGGTCAGGCATCTGCTTGGCAGATGTGGTGTAGCGAATATGGGCTTGACCGAACGCAGTGACGCCTCCTTGAGATACTGATTCTGATACTGATACTGATACTGATTCTGATACTGATACTGATACTGATACTCCTCCGGGTGTGTTTTACCCTGGCAGCACGACCTGTACCAGGAGTCAGTGTACATGTACGACGCGGTGAAGCATTACGGGAACGTGGTTCTGGACCTGATCGGGGAAGGCCAGGACCCCTACAACGCCGCCCTGGTCACACAGCGCTTGCGCAATGTGGATATTGAGAGTGAGTTTTCGTTTTGTTGTCGTTGTCGTTGTTGTTGTTGTTGTTGTCTTTTTGTCAATTGGAGGGTGTGGGGGATGTGAGGGAGCGGACTCCGTGTGTGTGTGTGTGTGTGTGTGTGTGTGTGTGTGTGTGTGTGTGTGTGTGTGTGTGTGTGTGTGTGTGTGTGTGTTTGTGATATATATAGTGTGGGGGGGGGGGGGGGGGGGGGGGTTGGGGGAGTGCGCGCGCGCGTGTGTGTGCATGTATGTGTGTGTGTGTACATATGTGCGTGTTTTCGTGTGTGTCTGTGAGTTTGTGTGTGTGTGTATCTGTGTGTGTGTGTGTGTGTGTGTGTGTGTGTGTGTGTGTGTGTGTGTGCGCGCGCGTGTTCGATCCTACCTTCCTTTCCTCTCTGTGTGTGTTCTCAGTTACATAGTGGTATGAACGTGTTGTGTTTTCCTGACTTCATGTATGTCTGTAAGTCTGCCTGTCTTCCCAGTGTGTCTGCTGGCCGCCTTGCATGTCTGTTTGTCTGTCTGTCTGTCTGTCCAGTCAGCCTGCCCGCCGTTCACCTATCTATCTTTCATATGTCTGTCTGACGCCGCCTGCCTCCCTGTTTGTCTGTCTCTGTCTCTACCTTTTTGTCTGTCTGCCCGATCAGCCTGCCTCTTCATCTGTCTTTTATATGTCTGTCTGACGCCGCCTGCCTGCCTGTCTGTCTGTCTGTCTGTCTGGGTTTTTTGTGTTGTGTTGTGTTGTGTTGTGTTGTGTCAACTGTTTTCAGTTCAGCCTATTCCGTAACTCATCGAAGCGCTGCGAGAGAGAGGACACATGGTACCGCATCTAATCAAAGCAGAGTCTGTTGAGATCGACGGCGATTCCTCCGTGCCAGTCTCTTCCGAGCACCCCACCCCCTCCCATCCCCTTCCATCCCCTTCCCTCTCCCTCTTCCTCACCCAACCCTCTTCCCCTTCCCCTGCACCCCCACTCCCCACCTCCCTCCCCCCCTCTCTCTCTCTCTATTGTTCACAAGGTGGTGAGAACGTAAGGATGCATTCACGCACACACGCGCACGCACACACACACACACACACACACACACACACATACACACTCACGAGCGCGCGCGCACAGAGAGAGAGAGACAGACAGACAGACAGACAGACAGAGATAAGGCGACGTGTCATTTTTTTTCTGGGACAGTCATGAACTGGAGACAGGCCATCGTGTGTGAGTGGGGTCTGGACAAGCTCCGTCCGTCGGAGAATCCCCTCACTGACCGATGACCGGTGGCCATTTCCTGTGGCCCTGAGGCCTCTGACCTCTGCGGCTGTCGGGTTTGTGGCGGAAGTTGGGCGATGATCATTTCCTAGGTGCGCGTGCGCGTGTTTGTGTGTGTGTGTCTGTGTGCGTGTTTGTGTGTGCGTCTGTGTCTGTCTGTGTGCGTGTGTGTGTGTGTGTGTGTGTGTGTGTGTGTGTGTAAGAGAGAGAGACAATATGTGTCTATGAGAGTGAGAGAGAGGAGAGAGAGAAAGGAGACAGAGAGGGACAGAGAAAAGAAAGTTAAAGGGAAGACGAGCAGGGAACCCTGCAAGTATTTCTGTTAGTATTCGCATGTCAAAGGAAGTTTTGAAGGTCGGGGTTGGTTAAAAGCAAGCCAGAATTTCCACACACAAACACACACACACACACACACACACACACACACACACACACACACACACACACACACACACAGAGAAACCCGTTGTGACTTATCGGGGTGGTAGTAAATACAGGACAATACAAGACAAACAAGTGCAATGCAGTACCATGCCATTCGAAGCGACGCAGTGCATGTGATGTAATACAACGCAATGCATTGCAGGGTAAACGCAATACAACGCAACAAGCACACAGACACGACACGCACACTGAGTGATACCTTCCCCCTCCTCTGCCTTCCTCTCCCTCCCTCCCCTGATTCCACTTCCTCTCCTCCTCCTCCTCCTCCTCCTCTTCTTCTTCTTCTTCTTCTTCTTCTTCTTCGTCTCCTTCTTCGCCTAGACCTTCCCCTCCTTCCTTTTTCCTCCTCCTCTTCATCTTTCTCCTCATGCTTTTTTTTTCTTCTCGTCCCTCCTTCTCCTCTTTGTTATACTCCTTACTCTCCTCCTTCTCCTCTTTATTCCCATTCTCCTTTTTACTCCTCCTTCTCCTCCTCCTATCCATCCCTTTTCCGTCTTCTCCTTCTTCTATCCCTTATAGTGGAAAGACGTAAAACTGAAGAATACTAGCGTGCGCACACGCACACACACACACACACACACACACGCACACACACACACACACACACACACACACACACACACACACAACCATAACAACAACACCATTCCTTCCCGACCCCCACGTTATCGGACTTAGGGAAGCTGAGCAGAGGTCTGTAAGTGCAGCGGGAATGGGATGTGGCTCGGGGGGAATGGGGAAGGTGGGGGGGGGGATGGGCGGGGTGTGTGATACTGCCAGTCTCTCAACAGATCGGTCTGGGTGACGCTTGAGTCCTTTCAAGACTTTCCCAGATCTCACCCCGCCACCCCTCCTCCACTGCTGTCTTTCCACAGTCAGTGCCTGACATACCGGTGAGATAGAAAGTTTTCCTTATTTTTTGGGGGGGGGGGGGGAGGAGGGAGGTGGGGAGGGGGAGTCCGGGAGGGGGCGGGGAGGCTTATTGTTTAAGACTGGCACCTTGAAACGAGGTTTATATCAGTCGTCTTTGATCTTTGGAAGATTCTAGGATTGCATGTCTGTTTCTTTTTTCATTAAACCTTTTTTTCAAATTTTTTTTTTTTTGAAAAATGACGTCAACAACAAAAAAGCAGTTAAAACAATCAAGAACATCATTACATAAATCGGCATAAAGACACTTAAACTATGGCCGAATGCATCTATAGTGCACATCTGTATACATCCCCACACCCACTCGCACACATACAGAAAAGCATCAAACACATTAAAAATTTTTTTAGAAAATCTCGAGAGTTTGCAGGCACTCATAGGATGCAGCGCAAAACAATACGGGTGAGAGCAGCGTGGTTTACATTTTAAAATGATATGGAAAAGAAGATTGACAGTTTTACAGCACTCTTTTTTCTGAGACTGTGTACAGTCTTAACCCTTACATCGCCAGCCATGTTCCAGCTGCTAACAGCCGCTAGCCGGTTATGTCAACTGCACAGTACAGCTGAAAACTGGCTGTGCCGCAGAGCTGTCATTGCCACTCGTCAGTTCGCTGCTATGTGGCACGAACTCTTCTCCACTGTCACTGTCAGCAGCAGAATCATTTTCCGCCAACTGACTTTCAATTAGACATGCAGCTTGCTGTCCCATGTGTCGCGTGGTGTACAGTGAGACTGCTGGTTACAATCTGAACTGGTTGAAGAACTCGCCATGGTTCAAACTGAGTTGTTTTTTTTAAGCCGCTGAAAATCGCTCCAAACCACACGGGAGCTGGTTTAACAA
Source organism: Babylonia areolata (assembly GCF_041734735.1). NCBI lineage: Eukaryota > Metazoa > Mollusca > Gastropoda > Neogastropoda > Buccinidae > Babylonia > Babylonia areolata. Next base: position 37,078,192 of record NC_134893.1, on the reverse strand, counting down.
TGAGAAGGATGTTTCCGGTACATGCGGCAGGAAGTGCTGGCAAAGTTTGGTATTAGTTATTGAAGAGTAGCGCAAGTTTGTTAACTCTAATGCTCAAGTCGCCAATCGGCGACCACCAGCATTCTCCCTACATGTCACCGTGCGGCGACTGTGGTGTTCTCGCTGCAAGTCGCCAAAGCGATCAAAGGGTTTAACTAATTCACCCTTTCGTGACTCTGGTGACATATAAAAAAAAAAAAGTCATTACAAGACTAGACAAGACAAGACAGGGCTACTTCTTTATGTTACGATTCCAGACATTTGACATTCCGTCCATTAGTTAACCAGACATGCTTTTTCCCTCCAAGAACTACCGTGATGGTAATGGCGGAAATCGGTAGGCACTAGATGAGTCTGGCATGGCATTTTTACCCAGAAACCTCTTGCGTCTAAGGAGCGTGTTACTTTTGCTCTCTGTTGTTTCCGGTTCCGGGTTCCGGTTCCAGACGCTCTGCGGCGTCAGCGTCTGATGGTAGTTTCCGCTTGTAGGTGGTGGTCTAGCGTCAAATTTATTTCCCCCTGTGGCGTTGAGGAGACACGAGTTGGTGGTCTGTGAGTGTGTTTCGACAAA
>NC_134893.1:37070082-37072582 GCF_041734735.1 Babylonia areolata | reverse complement strand
TTGGTTGGATTGGATTGGACTTTCTTTATATATATATATATATATATATATATATATATATATATATATATATATATATATATATATATATATATATATATATATATATATATATATATATATAAACAACAGATTTTTCGGGTGTTTTTTTTTCTTTTATTACAAAAGATTGTTCGGTATGTAATTCGGGCTGTTCTCCCCAGCTGAGCGTTTGTCACAGGGCTAGTCATTCAGTTGAGACGATAAACCGAGGTTCCGTGTGCAGCATGCACTTAGCGCACGTAAAAGAACCCACGGCAACAAAAGGGTTGTTCCTGGAAAAATTATGCAGAAAAATCCACTTCGATAAAAAAAAAAAAGCAAATAAAACTGCACGCAGGAAAAAATACAAAAAAATGGGTGGCGCTGTAGTATAGCGACGCGCTCTCCCTGGGGAGAGCAGCCCGAATTTCACACAGAAAAATCTGTTGTGATAAAAATAAATGCAAATACAAATACAAATAGTCGGGCGCATTACCAGTCAGCCTCCGCTCCGCTTCGCTGTTGGGACGGTGGTAGTGGGTTTAGACAACTTGGGCCTCTAGGGAGTGGGGCCTTTTGGGGTGTTTGGACAGGAAGAGAGCTGGAGGCAGAATTTTGGTGGACTTAGAAGTTAGAGAGGCCAAGGGCGAACTAGGGCCATCGGACCCCAAAGAGGTAGTGCTTTTGCATACTGAAACCTAGCGGAACACCAGCGGCACGGCTGTTTGCTGCGTGTCTCGTGTTCTTTCTGAACTGACGATTGTTTGACGCAGTTTGTCATTAGCACATACATAGTTACGCATCTGGAGTTTATGGGGGAAGGTTAATCCGCAGTCAGCGACAGTAACTCTGATTTTGTGACAACAAACAGTAATATTGATTTTGCCAAATGAAATCAAACCCCTTATACAGAAAGTTTAACAATTCGGGGTAAGGTGCAACATTTTTTTTTTACAAGTATAGCCAACATTCACTCTCGTTTCATCCTTGTTCCAGTGTGTGTGTGTGTTTTATCTGAGTACTGCCCTTTCCTTCTTTGCTGTGTTGATTCTGATGAGTGGGAAAAGGGTACGTGTGGATTGGTGTGTAGACATCCCCCCTCTCCTCCCTACTATATACGAACAGTCCAGACCTGCTCTGGAGGTGATGTCACGGGTGAGACCTTCGTTTAACTGATTTGACCTTAATAGGAAATAATTTTTTTAAAACCCAGTGTTACGAACAGAGAAGAAGGGAGAGAGAGAGAGACGACGACGATGACGATGACCTTTTATTCAGATTAAGGCTAAAGGGGGTCATACAAGAAGAAAAAGAAAGAAAATGGCTTGACACGATAAACCAACATCACAAATCAACCAAAAGTAGCTAACACAATGCTCAGCAACATTTTCAGAATAACGATTCGACGTTTCATATAAGTGTACGGCCATGTTTTGTTGAGTTAGCTCATGTTTTGACGACATGAGCAAATTAAATATAAAGGCGCAGGGATCTTTGTAATATTTAGGTTGAATTAATCTTTGTCTGAGGTCACTGAAAGCAGGGCAACATAACAAAAAATGCAATTCATCTTCCCTACCCAGGTTGCACAATCGACAAGTATATACATATTCACTCCTACTACAGTATCTGAAACTGTGACCAGCAATATTAGAAACACCAAATCTAAATTTTGTCAGTGCACGTTTTACATATATGTTTATTTCCATCCCAATATATATACATATATATGTGTGTGTGTACGTATGTATGAATGTATGTATGTATGTATATACAGAAAGAGAGAGTGAGTGAGAGAGAAAACTCAAAAGGATGTACCCGTAATGATCAGTTCACAGACAGACAGAGGGAGATTCCTTACTTTCTTTTTTTCCCCCATATCAGTAAAAAAAAGAAAAAGGAAAAAAAAAAAAAAAAAAAAAAGATTCAACGTAACTACCCCTTGTGTCTGGGTAATATGGAAAAGGCATATGAGGTGATTCAGACTCGGTTTCATCTTCACTGTCATTTGAACTCAAAGTAATCTGTCGACATAAGGTGAAGAGGGTATAAATGAACGATTGAAATTGCGAACGGAAGCACAGAGAAAGGTGAAATAGTGAGTGAAGCGCTCACGGTCGCACGGAACGGAATCTCACACACACATACACACACACACACACACACACACACACACACACACACACACACACACACACACACAGACACGCACACACAGACGCACACACACACGCACGCACGCACGCACGCACACACACACACGCACACACACACACACTCACACTCACGCGCACGCACACGCACACACACATATACACACACGTACACACACATTCATACACTCTTTATCTCTCTCTGTCTCTCTGTCTCTCTGTCCCTCTGTCTGTCTGTCTGTCTGTCTGTCTGTCTGTCTGTCTCTCTCTCTCTCTCTCTCTCTCTCTCTCTCTCTCTCTCTTTGAAGAGGCGTGAGAACGCAACA
>NC_134893.1:37042582-37067582 GCF_041734735.1 Babylonia areolata | reverse complement strand
AAAAAAAGAGAAAAGAAAACAAAGAAAAAATGGATGTATGTTATAATGAACGCAGCATAAGTCTGTATTTTTTTTCTTCTAAGTTTCAATACATAATTTCCTTCGCTGTTTGATGAATTGAAAAAAAACATTTAGAAAATAACCAACCAAACAAACAATCAAAACATAAGACTCGGACCCAATTTGCCAGATCAGCGTAATTGTAAACATAAGCAAGCAAGCAAACAAACAAAATCTGAATCGTTTAAATGCAGATCCATTGTAGACAACTGTTACCGAACAAAACCACCTTTGAAATACCTTTTTATTTACAAACCACCTTTGATATCTTTTTTTTTTTTCAAAGGACCTTTGAATTTTTTTCGAATCATTGAATGATTTTTTAAAACCGGTAATGATCTTGTATGGTTTCCTTTGATGAGACACTAGTTCTGTTGTTGTCGATATTGTGCAAGCGTGTTCTGCTGGAAGCGGCATGGTTACAATTTGTGAGACAACGGCGGGGATGGATGCTGCGCTTGTCACACATGTCGAACGCTTGAGACACTTGAACTTTCAATTCGTTGATTAATTATAAAAATTTTAAAAAAATTAAAAAAACGGGGAAGGCGAACGGGAGGAAATGTTTAATTGACATGCCATGATTTAGTGGGATTAGCCTGGAACGTGGTCGTCTCCATTCCTGAAGGAGCGGAAGGTGGCAGACTGGTTAAGACGCGAGGGTCCGGGTTCGAATCGCCCCTTTCTTCCAAGTTTAACTGGAAAATCAAACTGAGCGTCTGGGTCACTCGGATGAGACGATAAACCGAGGTCCCGTGTGCAGCAGCACGCACTTGGCACACTTAAAACAAACACAGAACCTATAGCAGCGATGGTGTTGTCCTTTGGCAAAACTCTGTAGAAGGAATCCACTTTGATAGGTACACTGCTGGAACGTGCATGCACTCAAAAGTCTGACTGAGCGTGTTCGGATAAGCTGCTGGTCAGGCATCTGTCTAGCAGATGTTGTGTGGCGTTATTGCGTATATGGATTTGTCCGAAAGCAGTCACACATTTAGAATCTGAAACTGAAGCCTGACAACGGATTGGGGGGAAAAACGTGGTTATCGGCTGAATAGAATAACACCCTATGAATGTACACATTGCAACTGAGGGACAGCCGACCGAAAACAAGCGTCCGTCGTGGAGCGATAGCCGAGGGGCGGTGCGCTTGATTGGGAAGCGAAAGTCCTCGGGTTCGATTCCCAGCACATGCCCGAAACATTTACACTACCGTCCCATCTCCCCGCTCCCTGTCCCCCTTCCTCCCCAAGCCCCCCCCCCCCACCCCCCGGGCCCCCTCCCTCCCCACTGCCCTTCCCCACCCCCCTACACACACACACCGCTACTCTCCACCAGAACTGGGTGATCTGGTGACAGTCTTTTGGATGAGACGGTGTATCGATCTCCGTTTTGTGTGCTAGCAGGCACAGCGTGATCATCATGACCGTTATCATTTGAAAACTATATAAATGAATAGATGAATGAATGAATGTATGAATGGACGAATGAATGAATGGACAAATGGATAGACGAACGAATTAATGAATGAATGAATGGACAACTGAATGAACCAATAAACAAATCACATAAATAAATGAATAAATAAAAAGATGAATAAGTAAATTAATTTGTTTTAACTATTCTTTTTTTTCTGTCATCTGTTTCCCACCACCACCACCACTCCTACAAGGCGTGCAAGGCTTCAAAGTGCACATCAACCAGTACGGGGAGTCTGAGGGACGCTACGTGGTGCGAAGCCTGGCCTACCAACACCAGCACGACGAAGACGATAACATCATCAACAACAACGACAACGACAACAACGCCGACGCCACCGTCGTGACGGACGATATGAGCGGCGGGGTGCAGGACCCTGGGCAGAGGAGGCCCGTGGCGCGGATGTGGCAGGTGGGGTCGTTCTCCATGCACAACGGCACCACGCGCTACCAGCCCAGCAACCACACCTTCGTCACCTGGGTGCGCCTGGGGGGGCCACCCGTGTCCAACCCCAAGTGCGGCTTCGACGGGAGCAAGTGCGGCTCCAAGGCGTCTGAGATGTGTAAGTGATGGTCTTGTTTTTTGTGGGTTTTTTTTTCTTTGGTTTTGTTTGTGTTTATTTCTTTGTATAGTTTCTTTTTATATTAATTAGTTTAATCAATAGATTATGATCGATTAAGTGTAACGATTAATTAACAGGTGAATTATACTTAACTGATTGTGATATGTTAGATATTTTCATTTGATTTACTGCACGTGGTTATTGATAGTAATTAAGTAATGTAACCAACCTCCTTTTTGCACAATCGTTTTTTTTTCTCCACTATTGTCTATCCTTAAAATGCTAGAACACACAGGCCAAAATAGTGTGATCACGCAATGAGTGGGATCACTAGTGGATCACTTGCAATGAAATCGTCTGTCTCTGAGCTTCACTGTACACGCAACGCAGCTAAGTAGCTGGATTATCGAGTCTCATGGGAAGTTCTGCATCCAAACGTTGCAGACAAACACTTGACATCCTGATCGTTTGAGCATAGTTTGTAAAGTATGTGTGAATGGTATAAGACAAATTGAAGGGTGAGAAATAACCCACTCTGTTAAGAAAAGGAAAGAAGAAAAAAAAAGTCGATAACTTGGTGTTTTGATTTGTCTTGTTTTTTTATTAGCACGTAAACTTTCAGCATATTGTATTTGCTCTGTCTATAAATGATTATCTTGTATTATCACTGTCGAATAAACTCTTGTTTGAACCAGAATTGGTAAACGTAGCCACAACGCCAGTTTGTTCAGTAAGGTAATGGCCTCGTTTAAATGGGTAACTGAGTATCTTTCGTATGAATACATTAAGCATATAATCTCACTATATGTGTGGTTCGTCCGTCGGGATCGACGAGGACCATCTAGTCATCCTGGGGGTGGCATAAACAAAACTGTTCTGGTTAATAACCTGTCATGAAACTGTGTCTTCTTGATGGCGTGTTCATGTGTTCGAAATAACGTCACGTTTTCATTTGTTGAAGTTTGGGCTCGCTAACCGAAAGTTGCTTCTGTAATGGTTTCTTTTTCAACGAGCAGGTAGATCACCAGATGACAGACACAGAGAAATGTGTTGTAACAAAAGAGTAACACAATACGATGCGATAAGATACGATACAATACAATACAATACCATACCATACCATACCATACCATACCATACCATACCATACCATGTATCATGTGTCATGTCATATCATACAAACAATGTAACGCAGTACAATGGAGCACCATACAATAGAATAGAATGCAACACACCACAGCACAGCACACCACACCAAATGCCCAAAACACTACAACTGTCATTTTTCTCTGTCTCTCTCTTCATTTTGGGTGTGTGTTTTTGTGTGTGTTTTTTTTGTTCTCTGTTGTGATGCTGCTGCTACTGCTGCTAGCGCCGCCCCTCCATCCACCACCACCACCACCACCACTATGTATAGAACGGAATGCAATACAACACACCAAAGCACACCACACCACACCAGCATGCCTACTCGTGTTTTTTTTTGTCCTCTGTTGTGATGCTGCTGCTACCACCACCACTGGTATTTGTATTTCGTTTTTCTTTTCTTTTTTTTTATCACATCAGATTTCTCTGTGTGAAATTCGGGCTGCTCTCCCCAGGGAGAGCGCGTCGCTATACTACAGCGCCACCCTTTTTTTTGTATTTTTTCCTGCGTGTAGTTTTATTTGTTTTCCCTATCGAAGTGGATTTTTCTACAGAATTTTGCCAGGTACAACCCTTTTGTTGCCGTGGGTTCTTTTACGTGCGCAAAATGCATGCTGCACACGGGACCTCGGTTTATCGTCTCATCCGAAGGACTAGCGTCCAGACCACCACTCAAGGTCTAGTGGAGGGGGAGAAAATATTGGCGGCTGAACCGTGATTCGAACCAGCGTACTCAGATTCTCTCGCTTCCTAGGCGGACGCGTTACCTCTAGGCCATCACTCCACATCCGCCCATACCTACCAACACCACTCCTTCCACCACAACCACCACCACTAACCACTACTAACTATAGAATAGAATTGAACACACCACACCAGCATGCCTAATCTTTTTTTCTTTTCTTTTTTTTTCTTTTTTTTTTGTTATCTGTTCTGATGCTGCTGCTACCACTACCACTGGTACCACCAACCACTGCCACCACCACTACCACCACCACCACTGACCACCACCACCACTGACCACCACCACCCCCAGCGGAGTGGAAGCTGATCACAGTGGGCATCGTGCTGGCCGTCATGGTGCTGCTGGTCATCGGCGGCGCCTTCGTGGGCCTCAGGTATTGGCGCATGGCGCGGGGTCTGCGCAGGCAGGCGGCGCTGGGAGCGGCGGCGGCTGGGGGGCCCGAGGAGGAGGGGGGGTGCACCAACAGCAGCTTCTTGGAGCTGCAGGAGCAGGACCGGGAAGGGCTGCTGGTGTGCTAGGAAGGAGACCCGAGACTCGATCCCTGACCCCAAAGCCCCATACCCCAGACCCCAAAGCACCCCATACCCCAGACTCAAAGCCCCCCAATACCCCAGACCCCAAAGCCCCATACCCCAGACCCCAAAGCCCCATACTCCAGACCCCAAAGCCCCATACTCCAGACCCCAAAGCCCCATACCCCAGACCCCAAAGCACCCCATACCCCAGACTCAAAGCCCCCCAATACCCCAGACCCCAAAGCCCCATACCCCAGACTCAAAGCCCCCCATACCCCAGACCCCAAAGCCCCATACCCCAGACTCAAAGCCCCCCATACCCCAGACCCCAAAGCCCCATACCCCAGACTCAAAGCCCCCCATACCCCAGACCCCAAAGCCCCATACTCCAGACTATAAGCCCCATACCCCAGACCCCAAAGCCCCATACCCCAGACTCAAAGCCCCCCATACCCCAGACCCCAAAGCCCCATACCCCAGACCCCAAAGCCCCATACTCCAGACTATAAGCCCCATACCCCAGACTCAAAGGCCCCCCAAAGCCCCATACCCCAGACTCAAAACCCCATACCCCAGACCTCAGACCCTAGTCCGCAAGCCCTGAACCTCGTACCCTAAACCCTGGAACCTATGACGATAGACCTTGGACTGCAGTAGATCCTAGATCACATATCTTAAGCCCCTAGAACCCGGAAAGTATACCTCAGACCCTAACCCCTTAACCTCATACCAGACCACGGATCATAGACGACAGACCATGGACTCTAGTAGATCCTAGATCCTAGATCTCATGCCCTAAACCCCTAGACCCCGGCCCGGAACGTACGACACGGACCCTAACCCCCTAAACCTCACTCCCAAAACCTCGGAACCTTGACAACAGAACCTGGACTGCAGAAGACCGTAGACCATAGATCATGTACCCTAAACCCCTTGACCCCCGCCTGGAACCTACACCACAAAACCTAAGGTTATCCCGTACCCTAGAATCCGGAACCTAGACGACAGATCCTGGGCACCAGTAGACTCTTGACAACAAAATACAGATCCGTAGACCCCAGATCACGTTCCCTGAATCCCTAGAACCCGGGACCTATACCACAGACCCAAATCCCCTAAGCCTCATACCCCGACCCTAGATCCTTGACGATAGACCCTGGACCTCCAGTAGACCCCAGACCCTAGATCACGTCCCCTAAACCCCAAGACCCTGGCCCAGAACCTAGACCATATAACCTAAGCCTATAAACCTCGTATCCTAGGCCCTGGAACCTAGACGACAGGTCCTAGACCGCAGTAGACGCTAGACTGCAGATAATAGATCCCCAGATTCCATATCCTTAACCACAGACTCCAGACCACAGGCCTTAAACCCAAAACCTCAGAACCTAGACCTGAGAACGTAGACAACAGAACCTAGACCCAAGTAGATTCGAGGTCCTAGACCATAAATTGTAGATCCCTCTAGATCCTAGACTCCAGGCCGTAAGCCAAAGACTCCAGACCAGAAACCTCAAAACCTTGACCCCCAAACCTAGAAGACAATCCCAACGCTCCAATAGAGCCTGACAGCCTAGACCCCATACTCTAGACCATAGACCCTCGAACCTAGACCCAAGAAACCTAACGACAGACCCTATACTCTGTAGACTTCAGACCCTAGACCACAGAGCCTAAACCCCAATACCCCATAACCTACACGACAGACCCTATACCCCAGTATACTACAGAACCAAGACCATAGACCCTGCATCCCATGTTCCAGAACATAGACCCTAGAACCTAGACGACAGATCCCTAGACCCCAGTACACCCGAGACCACAGACCCTAGACCCAAGTAGACCCCACATCAAAGAGTGTGGGTATTTTGGACGTTAGACCCAAAACCCTGGATCCGAAACCCCCAAAGCTGAGAACCCAAACCCCAAACCTCAGATGATAAATGATGAACTCCAGACCTCGACAGACCCTTAGATCCCAGACCCTTGAGCCTCCAGCCCTCCCTGGTTGGTGCACTCCGGTCAGCTCCCTACAGCTGGATGATCCTCGCTCCACCCGTGCACACCCTACACCCACTGGCTTGCCGGCTTCTGGCTTGTTTTCAGTTTTGTCTGCAGCGTATTTTTCAACTATCTACTGCTAAATACATTTTCGTAAGCAGCAAAGAATGAGAATTATGGAAAGGAGTGGCGTTCTGGCACGGCTCAGCAAAAAGGAGAGCAAAGAGAAAAAAAAAAAAAACACTAACAAAACAAATTTGAGAAATTTCTCGGTCGAAAATTTGATTTTTTTTTAAATTCTTATTTTCAATGTGTACCTTTCCTGAAGTACTGTAATGCAAAGTCACAAAAGGCTGATTTGAAAACTTATTTTCTTCTTCGTCTGAAAATGTTTGCAGTTTTGGCTTCGGTTTTTTCGTAACAAAGGAGGAACAAAATTCGTTTGAGAAAAACGAAGAAGAAAAAGACTGTGCCAGAAACCCCACTGAAATATGACAGCCCTCGCAGAAAACTAGAAAGATGACAACAACAAACACAAAAAAAAACTACAACTTGAATACATCAGAAACAATCTTGCTTGGAAGTGATGGATGGATACGATTAACATTGAGACTATAATAGTGTCTGCCTTTGTGTGTGGTTGATGATTAAGGGAACATTCGGTTGTCAAAATGACAATAATAATAATTGGTTCATCACAATTCTTTTATAGACCAAGAAGCGACCCTCCAGGCACCGAACGGATGTAGTCAAGAGATTTTGCTTGAAAGATAAATGAGATGTTGATGATAATGATTATAAAGTTGGCCCTTGGCTTTAATAGTCATCAAGGAGCTATGTGTAGAAAGCACGAGAAATGTACTGTGACCGAGGCAGTGAAGAAGTACCCCACAAAGTCCTCTGTGAGTCAGCAGTCGTATATATACTGTCCAAGACTGACGTTGGAGAGGAAAAAACACACAAAAGTGAGTGACCATCACCCTTTGGTATGAACTGGAACTTTCCAGAACCACATGGACCTCCAAGCTGAACACTTGTGGTCAGTTACAGCGTTCCAAAAAACAATGGCAAGAGAAGCGAAAAACAAACAACGCAAAACAAAAACAAACAAATATCTGCGAGGGCTGTCAAGCTAGCTTAGCTTAGCCAGTCGAGTTAGCAAGCCGGTGGTGGGGGGTCGCTTTCAGCGTCTGTCTGTCTGCCTGCGTGTCTGTCTGTCTTGTCTGTATGTCAGTCTGTCTGTCTTTTCTGTATGTCCGTCTGTCTGTCTGCCTGTCTGTCTTTTTATCCGTCTGTCTGTCTGTCTCTGTCTTGTCGACCGGACTCACCAGGACCGATGATAGCTGACTGTATTTTTTGTATCGTTAAATAATAATAATAATCATGATGATGATGATACTGCTACTACTACTACTACTGATAATAATAATAATAATAATAATAATAATAATAATAATAATAACCATAATGATAATTATAATAATGATAACATTAAAAATAGCAATTACAATGATTATGTATAGAAAAAAAATAGTAATAATAATAATGATGCTGATGATGTTAACAATAATACTAATGATAATAATGATTTTTGTTTTCTATTGTTATTGTTTCACGACACAACTTCATTAATTGTCCTCTGCGAAAAGGACGTATTGGAGTACCGATCTTTCTTTTACAATTTGAAAAAAAAAGATGATGATTGGAAAAAAAAAATTATATATAAAAAAAACCCCTCAAAGATCTGCAAAAGGAAGGAAGGGGAGAAAGAAAGGAATGAAAATCCTCCTTGAATCAGTCAGTCAGTGTATGGTTATTTCATATATTGATTGAGAAATAATGTAAGGGCATGGATCACTTTTTTTGTGACGGTGCGGTTTTTTGTTGTTGTTTTGTTTTTTTTTGTTGCCGTTTTTTCATGTTCCAGAATTTAGGACTTTTTTTTTTTTATCTTTTTTTAAAAGTATTTTGAAGATGATGAATAATGATGGCTAAATGCAGATGCTGGTATGGGGGTGGGGGCTGGGGGGGGGGGGGGGGTGTCCATTCAGATTTGAAACTATCAGACAAGGCCGTACTTTCTTGATAAATTATATGTGACGGAGTCTGCATTCATTCATGCAACCCACTCGAGGTCGTTCTGTTGAAAATTCATAGCCTTTTCATCAGTAAATATTCTGGTATTTTCCATTGAAACCTATCTGTCGTCGGAGCGTTTCACTGATGGTAAACAGTATGCTGTTATCATATTCTCCATCCTGTTACAATAAATACGGTATAAATATGGTTAAAAGCAAAAGGGGAGCATAACGTGATTACCTCTGTTTTCTGTTTTCTCAAGATGTGTCTTTGTAACCTCAGATATTTTAAAACAGAAACTGATCTCGTCAGTTTAATTACTTAATAGTTTGTTGTTGCTTTTTGCGATCCTATTCTCCCCCCCCCCCTCTCCCACCACACCCCACCCCTTTTTTTTGGATGTTCCCATGACACATCAGTTTATTCACACACACACACACACACACACACACACACACACACACACACACACACACACACACAAACCGCGAGGGAAAAGGAAAGGGCCAGTAGAGAAAAAGAATGCACTTTGGGCCAGTAGAGAGAGCACTTTGGGCCAGTAGAGAGAGAGGGGGGAGCACTTTGGGCCAGGAGAGAGAAAGAGAGGGAGCACTTTGGGCCAGGAGAGAGGGAGAGATAGAGAGCACTTTAGGTCAGGAAAGAGAGAGAGCACTTTGGGCCAGGAGAGAGAGAGACCGCGGGGGGAGAGAGACGGGAAGGGTGGCTGTGGGGGCTGGGGGGGGGGATAGAGACGGAAAGGGGAAAAAAGGGGACCAGTAGAGAGAAAGAGCGCACTTTGGACCAGTAAGACAGAGAGCACGTTGGGCCAGTAGAGAGAGAGAGAGAGGGGGGGGGGGGGAACGAAAGGACCAGTAGAGAGAAAGAGCGCACTTTGGACCAGTAAGACAGAGAGCACGTTGGGCCAGTAGAGAGAGAGGAGATGGAAAACCAAGGGACCAGTAGAAAGAGCGCACTTTAGGCCAGTAGATAGAGAAAGCCGAGAAAGCCAGGAGAGAGATAGAGACAGAGAGGGAGACAGAGATAGACACATAGACAAGGACATTAATTAAGGACGGGGGGGGGGGGGGGGGATAGAGAGAGACGGAAAGGGGAAAAAAGGAGACAAGTAGAGAGAAAGAGTGCACTTTGGACCAGTTAGACAGAGAGCACGTTGGGCCAGTAGAGAGAGAGAATGAGAGGGAAAACGAAAGGACCAGTAGAGAGAAAGAGTGAATTTTGGACCAGTAAGACAGAGAGCACGTTGGGCCAGTAGAGAGAGAGAGAGAGAGAGAGAGAGAGAGAGAGAGAGAGAGAGAGAGAGAGAACGAAAGGACCAGTAAAGAGAAAGAGCGCACTTTGGACCAGTAAGACAGAGAGCACGTTGGGCCAGTAGAGAGAGAGAATGAGAGGGAAAACGAAAGGACCAGTAGAGAAAAAGAGCGCACTTTAGACCAGTAAGACAGAGAGCACGTTGGGCCAGTAGAGAGAGAGAATGAGAGGGAAAACGAAAGGACCAGTAGAGAAAAAGAGCGCACTTTAGACCAGTAAGACAGAGAGCACGTTGGGCCAGTAGAGAGAGAGAATGAGAGGGAAAACGAAAGGACCAGTAGAGAGAAAAAGTGCTCTTTGGACCAGTAAGACAGAGAGCACGTTGGGCCAGTAGAGAGAGAGGAGATGGAAAACCAAGGGACCAGTAGAAAGAGCGCACTTTAGGCCAGTAGATAGAGAAAGCCGAGAAAGCCAGGAGAGAGATAGAGACAGAGAGGGAGACAGAGATAGACACATAGACAAGGACATTAATTAAGGACGGGGGGGGAGGGAAAAAGAAAGGGCCAGGAGGGAAAGAGAGAGGGGGGGAGGGAGGGGAGAGAGAGAGAGAGAGACGGGAGGAGGGGGAAAGGGCCAGTAGAGAAAGAGGGCACCTTTGGTCACACGAGAGAGAGAGAGAGAGAGAGTTTCAGTTTTGATTTCAAGATGTCAGAGTGCGGATTGATCCATATACGCCACGCCGCATTGACAGTCAAAATACTGTGAATTCGAATCACAGACTTTGCTCCTTTTTTTTCTTTTTTTTTAAATTTGTTTCGCTGCTCATCTTATCGTGTTGTAGTTCTGGTAGTGACGGGCGCAATAGCCGAGTGGTTAAAGCGTTGGACTGTCAATCTGAGGGTCCCGGGTTCGAATCACGGTGACGGCGCCTGATGGGTAAAGGGTGGAGATTTTTACGATCTCCCAGGTCAACATATGTGCAGACCTGCTAGTGCCTGAACCCCCTTCGTGTGTATATGCAAGCAGAAGATCAAATACGCACGTTAAAGATCCTGTAATCCATGTCAGCGTTCGGTGGGTTATGGAAACAAGAACATACCCAGCATGCACACCCCCGAAAACGGAGTATGGCTGCCTACATGGCGGGGTAAAAACGGTCATACACGTAAAAGCCCACTCGTGTGCATACGAGTGAACGCAGAAGAAGAAGTAGTTCTGGTACTGCCAGTGTTGTGTTCGATAGGTTTACGCCCCTCGATTTCCGTTTCTTGTTGTTGTTGTTTTTTTGTTGGGGGGGTTCCCCGTCGGCAGTATCATCTGAGGAAGGTGTCAACGAAAGCTCCGAGTGTTCCTTAATAGGAGAAAAACAGCAGTTGGTTTTGGGTCCAAATGAAAGAGAAAAAAAAGAAAGAATGATCATAATGGACGATATTGTTGCTTTAGTCAGCAGCACCAGCAGCAGTAGCTATCACCCACAGGGTCCGTTTGCTGCGTAGGGAATGACGATCCAAAAAACAGGGTCTCACGTTTCACTGGGCAGTTCCATGGGTGGCCATTCCAGACCGCACATTTTGGTGAAGCAAGCCAGCACACACACACACACACACACACACACACACACACACACACACACACACACACACACACACACACACACACACACACACACACACACACACACACACACACACACACAAAACAAAAAAACAACAACAAACAAACAAAAAAACCTCCTGACGCACAATGCCAACAGGCTTGCAGGCATTGTGGAAAAAAAGATATGAAAAATGTCGATATTCAAATCCAGCCTCTTAACACTTGTAAAAGACCCTGCAACAAAGAAACATTCCCCAATGGTAAGATTTTTCGGAAAATACTTTTTTTTCCTTGGAGAACTAAGCATATTGATGCACATATATATGTCTGTATGTATGTATATACATATATATATATATATATATATATATATATATATATATGACAAACGTGTAATGACAGTTGCACAGCGCTGTCAGTGGGAGCTTCCCGGAGGAAACAGATCAGTTTCTTCACAGAAACACGTCTGTTGTGACAAGAAAGTAATGGAATACAACATGATCCCATACATGTTATCACACTACTATACAATGCAATACAGCTATAGAGAGAAGACATCAAAATAATATGACCGGAAAAAAAGAGGGAAAAAAGGAGCAGTTACCTCTCGAGAAAAAATCAAAATATAGCTTTTTACAATATTCTTTTCGATTTTTTTTGTCTGTGTTGTGCATTCGTTTTGTGACGTCTTTGACGTGAAGCGAAGCGTTGGTTTTTGTTGTTGTTGTTGTTGTTTTCTCAAAATTGACTTTCGAAAATCAGTTCAGAAAAACAGCCGAAAGCCGTTACACAATAAGCTGAATCGGTGTCCGTTCCCAATCTCGCTTCCTGCGAAAGAGTTTGGGGACGGGTGCAGTGAGAGCAAGGGTTGACAATTATCTTATAATTCGTAACTGCCGAGCACCACGATCTAAATGAAGGTAAAACGAACGAAGTCATGCACAGGGTTCACAAAGGAGTTAAGGACCACCAGGAAACTTGCTTGAAATCGGAAACTTCTTCTTGAGGGCATGGTGAAACAGTGCTAAATCTTCAGGAAAATCAGATGTATGAAGCCACTGTAATGAGCACCACTCACAACCAGAGCTGCTTTCTTTCTTCTTGCACTTGCATGATGAAAACCACAGCTGTTGTTCGCCGATTAACTCTAAACGTTTGGTTGAAAAATCGATTTTTGTTTTTCAAATGCATTTTCCAAGCTGTTCATTTTGCACGTGAAGCTGGTACAACTATTTGTGTGTTCAATGAAAAAACAGTGGTGGACTGCAATATGCAGCCATCAGAATTTAAGCCATCTCTCGGTTTTTATCATTTAGTGAAAAACAAGCCCTGTTTTTAGGAAGTGGTCGTTAACTTTGTTATGAACCATGTATATACTGGAAAAAATAATTGCTGATTCTCATCAGAGCTGTCTTTGGTTTTAAACACCGATTTCCTTTCGTTGTTTCCTCTTTTTTTTCTTTTTTCTTTTTTTCTTTTTTCCACTTTTTGTAAGTCATCGGTTCTTACATGCAATCTTTCGATCTCATTTATTTCATAAAGCCAAAGAAATAAACTTGTATTCTTAAAAGAAAAACATTTTTTTTAAAAACAGTATTATACAGTATATTTTGTCTTGAAAGGTAAGTATTAATCTTGTTAGAATAAATTGGTTTTGTGCTGATATTGTTTTACAGGATTTTAAACAATCATTTGAATCTTATGGTATCACTTCCAGTTGTTACCTCCACGTTTTATGTTTTGTTAAATTTGTTGTATTTCGAAAAAGAGAGTGATAGTTTGTAATCCGATGTCATTGATTTTTCTTTGTTTATACGTCATGATGATAAGCGTTGTCATTTGACGGTGTTTGTTTTTTTTATGACGTGTACATAATCTGGCGGATTCCGTCGTTCCGCGTACGGTTATCAGTTTGTTTGTTTTTAATCATTTTCTTTTATCAGTATCGGTGATGTAGATTTGTCTCTTCATCTTACCACGGGTTCATTCTTCTTTTTTTCTTCAAGTGTTGTTCTCCCAGTTTATACATACACCGTTTGCATTCAGGAAATATTTTACTTTTTTTCATTAACAGATTTTCTTGTTGTTGTTTTAACACCGATTTGTACTTCAACTTTTGACGCGGTTTTGAGCTTTTTAATTTTATTTTAATGCTATTTTTTCACGCGGTTGAAGCAGTTCTTGCGCATAACTTAGGGCTGGTGTCCTGGTCAGTCTTCTGGTCAGACTGTCTGGTTTTGGTTTTTTGTATACTGACGTGAGTTTCCCTTCTGCTCCAATTGTTTGTACATAGCCTTTGTTGTATTTTGTCTAACGGTTTTGTATTTTCGTACCGTTTGTACACTGCATGAAGAAACGTGTAATAAGTTGTGTTAATGGGACCACAGTTTAATGTCTGATCCATCTTCTTATCTATGTGGATGGTTTTTCTATCCTCCCTTTTTTGGAAGCATTAAATTCTGTGGATGCTTATGCATTATAGTTTGCCGTGTGCAGTGTTGCGTTCTTGGCAGACTGAAGGGAAATCGAGGTGGTATCTCTCCAGAGTTCGATTATTAACATTGATCATGCTTGTCTGATTGGTTGAGGCATGGATTAGTGTGTGTGTGTGTGTGTGTGTGTGTGTGTGTGTGTGTGTGTGTGAGGGAGAGAGAGAGAGAGAGAGAAAATCAGTTATACTTTTGGGGGCTGTTGATATTGGGTTTGTGTGGGGGGGGGGGGGGGGGGGGCGAGGGGTGTGTGCGTGCGTGCGTGTGTGTGTGCGTGTGTGTGTGTGTGTGTGTGTGTGTGTGTGTGTGTGTCTTTTGATTTTTGGTCTGATTGGGTTTTGTCTGTTGTATCGGGGTTTTTTTTGTTTGTTGTTTTTTTTCGTTTTGCAGCACGACTATGCTCAAGATGATGGGCAATATTAGTGTTGAATAGATGAATCATGAAACTGATTAGAAAGCGTAAAATAAAGCTGATGGATCTGAAAAAAAAAATTATGGTATTGACATCCATTTTGATTTACAAAGTAATGGCAAATGGCGCTAGAGAGTCCTTGAAAAGATGATGATTGTTTCCAGCATTGATAACGAATATGAATCATCCGCGATCTTAAAAAGCCGATCCACTCGAATGTACTCTATTCATATACAGTGCTTTTTGTTCTCTACATGGATTAAAAAAAAAATACAAAAAAAAACCCTCTAGTTTTAAGAGAATTGAAGGTAGTTTTTAATCTAGAGAAACTGGAAACATAACAATGATAAATATAGATATGAATATGGAACAGGTTCTCAATACTCTAAACATGAACAAGAACGACCAGGGAGTGAAGAAAAACCAGAGACAAGACAAGACAAGACAAGACAAATAGTTTACTGAACTGGTCCATTTGCCCATGTCAAAGAGAACAGTGGGGTAGGGATGAAAATCAGACGAAAGAAAACAGCGTACATTGCATGCCAAGGGTTTTTGAATTTCATTATCCATCCATGTAGCACGATCTTAACTGGAATGCCTTATTTATGTAGATTGCGACTTTCCTTGAGAATTTCATGTTTGATAGCAGTAACGCTAATCAGAACATAGAAGAAAAAACCAGAGAGAGAGAGAGAGAGAGAGAGAGAGAATGAAATAAGCGCTTTTGTATACAACTTTGAAAGCTTAGGAATGATGGTTTATAAACAAGTACAGAGGACGGTGTGGACCAAATGCATAACGTGGCAAACACTGTACAAAATAATGACGTTTTGGAGGACAGACACAAGTAACTGTTCAGTTGCCTGACAGTAGTGAGTGGTGTCGGGAAAGGGGTGTAGGCACCACGGGAAACCGACAAGTCGTTGGAAGCACCATGAACCATTCTAACCAACTATGATAATGATATGTACTGGGACTTAGTCTGGTTATCCACCTACACCCCCTCCCTCCCTCCCCACACCCACACCCCTCTCTCTGTCTATCTCTTTTTCTCTCTTTTGTGTCCCCTCCACCATCACACACACACACACACACACACACACACACACACACACACACACACACACACACACACACACACACACACACACACACACACACACACACACACACACACACACAGAGAGAGAGAGAGAGAGAGAGAGAGAGAGAGAGAGAGAATAGTTTTTTCTTCTTCGCGGGAAAAAGAAACTGAATTGACAGTAAGAGTGTATACTTGCGGGGATGGTCTTTTTTCTCTCTCTTTTTTATAAATTGTTTTTATTTTTTTTTTTTTTAATTTTGGTGTTTTTTGTTTTTGTTTTGTTTTTGTTTTATTTTTATTCTTTTCACTTTGCGAAACAGAACATAACGCAGATGTAAATGTATTCACGCAGCATTCATCAGAGCATCTTGCGAGGATGTTTGAAAAGTATTGAAGACTTGCAGAGAGACAGGAAAAAAACGAAAAATGAAAAAACGAATGGGACGGAGGAATAGAAAGATGCATGAAGTAAACAGCAATAACATTTTGAAACAAAAAAGAAAAAAAGACGTTAATGCCTGATTAAAAAAAACCCAAAAAAAACCATCCTACCTACCCATCCACCCTCCCGTCCTCTTTCGCCCTACCCCCCATCCCCCACACTGCACTAACCCTTTGTCCACCCCCCACCTCATCCCCTCTCCCCACCCTCCCTTTCACACACACACACACACACACACACACACACTCCTGTCCTCGATGCACTGGTGTGGTGGAGGAGAAGAGTAGTCACCATTTCATGGTCAGTCTTGAGGACCAGCATGGAGCCAGTTGCATTGCTCGGACGGAAGAGCCTAGTATGGTCGTAACCCGCTACTAACTGTGTGTAGTATGGAACTGGCCAATGGCGTAGTTCGGTCAACGTAGGCATTCAGTCACGTGTACCTGTCGAAAAGTTAGAACCAAGCAATACAACTGGCACCTGCAGGTCTTGCGTAGCTGTCGTGATCGTGTCCTCTCTTGTTACCTTTGATATTTATTTTATTTTATTTTTCTTCTTCTTTACTTCCTTCCGTACACTTTCGGATGTGTTGGCTTTAGATCCGTTCGTTCGAACTGTCTGTGTGTGTAACTCGTTCATCCATACCTCTTGCTTCTTTTGCCTTAGCAGCTGATGACTACACGAATTATTCAGTAGTTCGGTGGATGTTTCGGATTCTGTCACTCGCAATCACACACACTCACACGCACGCACACGCACACACACATATACATACTCACACTCAGACTCACACGCACACATACAGACACACACGGATACATAGACAGACAGCCAGACAGACAAACACCACACACACACACACACACACACACACACACACACACACACACGCTCCCTCCCTTTACAGATATTTAGTGGGAATGTCGCTTCGCTTGGATAAGGAGACCGCTGAGTGCTTTTTATGTATTGGAAATAAACAACAACAACAACAAAATTATACAAACAAAAAACCAACTCATCTTGATTTTATGTCATGTGGACGTAAACACCACTTTTGCCCACCGCCGCTTTTTGTATAGACACTATCAATCTCTGTACAGTTTGCACGTGTGTGTATTTCTTCTGTTGCTAGATTTTTCTTTATTTCCTTCTTTCTAATTCTTTTCCTTTCCTTTCTTTCTTTCCTGTTCTTTCTTTCTTTCCCATTCTTTCTTTACTTTGCGGGCTTCAGAAGAAGCCACCATTGGCATACTCTTGCCGTCATGCGCGTTTTGGTAATGCAGTGATTGTTTACAGCTGGAGAAGGTTTCTTGTGTATAATTTTTCGCCAGGTTTCTTCTTGGTAACCAGTGTGTAACGGTTGTCAAAAAAACCTATTCGTTTGTTTCCTGTCCAAAGCGGTCATACACGTAAAAGTCCACTCATGCACATACGAGTGAACGTGAGAGTTGCAGCCCACGAACGAAGTAGTAGTTTCCTGTCCACTAAATGTGCCAGGAGGGTAGTGGAGAAGTGATGAAGAAGTGGAAAACGAAACGAAACGAAACGAAATGGAATTTGCACTGATTTTCATTTTGATCATAATTATATAAACGATTTCTATTTTAATTGTGATATTTGTTTTGTGATAATTCTGAACGGAACAAGTACATTTTTCACCAATAAGGGGAAGGAAGGAGAGGGGGGTTGTTGTGCCTTCCACTTCCCTTTGTCCACAGCAGTAATAGTAGAGGGGAAAAAGACTTCACTCCCTTGATCTGTGTGTCTGGTGGCGTTGGGGGTTGGTGTGGAGGAGGTGGAGGATCGTGCGAGAGCATAGTGTGTGTGTGTGTGTGTGTGTGTGTTTATGTTGCTCAACACTCATTGTTTTGCACATACCTATTAAAAAGAAGGCAAAAAAAACCTCACCGTCAATATGACAGATGTGTCCTAAAACAGTCTTGTCCGAGTTTTCGGACATTTGAATCAAACGCTTTCTCCAAGGCAGCAGCCACTTAAACGTTATAAGTCACAGCTTTGCTGTTGTTGTTGTTGTTGTTGTTTTTCCTCCGTCGTTTCGCGGCCTCCAGTTTGATTGAATATCTTCGGGCTAAAAGCTCTCAACTCTTACATAAAATTAATGAAAATGATCTTCGGGGTTGATTCTTTGGCAATCATTCGTTCATTTAAGTCAGGCAGCTAGCTAATCGATGAGCAAAGAGATCATTAGTCTTTTTGTTTTTATTTTCATAAAAAAATAAAAAAATTTCTCGTCGTCTCCGGTTGGAACAAGATCATGGGCCGCCGCCGCCGCCGCCGCACGCTACACAACTCGCCAAGCAGAAAATGTGAGGCGGCATTACGATGGATTCTCTGGATAGAGCCGTGCAGGCGCTGAGTTAATCAGGCGAGTTAATGGACGGGAAGGATGCTCGGTGCGATCATCTCCGCACCCCCTGCTTCCCTCCTGGCAACTGCCACACACCCACACCCCCCGCTCCTATCTGGTCTGATGGGACTGCGTGACTCCTGCATGCTGTCCTGTCCTGTCTTTAAGTGTTCGTTTGACGTATGTTGCGGACGGGTCGTGTCTTTGCACGTGATCCCTGCTGTCCTGTCCTCGAGTGTTGGTTCACATGTCTGGGTAGAGGACAGGTTGGGTCAACTGCACGTGTTTCCTGCAGTCCTGTCCTTGAGTGTTCGTGTGACGTGTGTAGAGGACAGGTCTGTCTTTGCACGCGATTCCTGCTGTCCTGTCCTTAAGTGTTCATTCACATGACGGGGTAGAGGACAGCTCCAGCTGTCGTGTCCTTAAATGCCTAAAGTGTCTCACGTTACTCAAGCTGTCTTTTCGGACACGGTCTTGACGCTATAAACGCTCAGGCGAAACTGATGTCTGATTGGAATCCAACCTGTTTTTGTTTTCCACTCCACATGGGGCTCTTGCTGTCTGGCTGGGCCGTTAGCAACAGGGTGTGGGAACAAAGCTATGGCCAGTAACTAAAGCTTCCAACCTCTGTTGCACTTTCAAAGTGTTGTTCAGTCAAATTTATTTATTTATTTATGTAAGCTTATCTATTATTTATTCACCTTTTTTTTCCTCAAGGCCTGACTAAGCGCGTTGGGTTACGCTGCTGGTCAGGCATCTGCTTGGCAGATGTGGTGTAGCGTATATGGATTTGTCCGAACGCAGTGACGCCTCCTTGAGCTACTGAAACTGAAACTGAAACTGTTCAGTTTGTTGCTTATCCATGTCGTGTGATTTCAGACGACATCGGGATTTTTAGATACATATAAAACATGAATCTAGAGAAATTGCACCTGCTTTACACATCACACCATGGTTGTTTTGTTGTTGTTGTGGTGGTGGGTTTTTTTGTGTTTTTTTTCGTTTCCAAGTGAATCAGAGGCAGTGGATATGGCATATAGGTTTTCTACTCTTTCTAATAAAAGAGGAACTGAAAGAAACTGAGGATAGAATATTAAATGTTGGAACAGCAGAAGCTTGTGCCACAGCTGATTAATGTCTTCAGCTGCCGGCGAAGAGCAACAGACACCATGACTACAGGTGTAGGGGAGTGAGATGAATGCTTGTGTAAAAAATGTTGTTTCCTCTCCGTGGAAATAAACGGCAGTGGTTTTCGGATCCTTGTCTTGTTCCAGGCTGACAGTGGATTTCGCATCCTTGTCTTGTTCCAGGCTGACAGTGGTTTTCGCATCCTTGTCTTGTTCCAGGCTGACAGAGAGACACTGAACTGAAAGCTGAGGACGGGTGGGTCATGGGGGTGGGGACATGTCAGGGTCGTAACCAAACTTTGAACAGTTAGGGTTTTCATCAGCCATGGATGAAGAGTGCTTAACATAAAAATAAATAAATAAATGCAGCATACTGGTGAACAGATCACTCACACACACACACACACACACACACACACACACACACACACACACACCAAAATAAACACTGTGCTTGTTTGCTCTTCATACAAATTATTGGAATCCGTTGGTCATCCCTATCTAAGTTTCTGTTCGAACGGGAAGGCAGTGGTGGGTAGTGAAACTAAAGAATGGTTTTTTGGCCTGTAAATTCAGATTCTCAGCCACAGCATAACGATACAGAAAACTGCGAACACACAGAAATCCGAGAGCTGCTGAATAACTACTCCAACTAAAAAGCTGTTCGCGTACTACTACTTCTCTCCTCTCGGGGGATTCGGAGGCAGTGGTTACCAAGTCAGGTTTCTGTTTCTATGAAGAGGCACTGTAATAATACAGCGGAAGGGAATGTGGAAAAAAAAAAGTTGTTGGAACTCCAGAAAATGATGAAGACTTTCAGTTGTAGACATGGATAAGGTCTACAGGTAATTGGAGGGGGCGTGGGGGGGGAGTGTTGGAGGCTGGGATTTGTTTGATTCGGAAGCAGTGGTTATCGAGTTCAGGTTTCTGATAACTGAAAGCATGGTACTGTTTGGCATTGCTCAAAGAGTACGCGCTGATACAGTGTTCGACCTTTTTATACTTGTTAGAAAAATGTACATTTATAAATGTAAATTTGACAAATGTAGGCCCAACCTAGCAGCTTTTGAAAGATACATTTCCTGGCGTTTTAAGACAGACGAACACAATGCAAGAATGCAATATAACATTCAAGACAGCAAAGTGGTTGTTTTACAAGACATTGATTAAAGGCGTTCCTTAATGTGTAAAGGGGTCGAATGTGTTTGATACATGCCAGGTGGTTATTTGTTTTCTTTTCTAAATTATTATTATCATTAATTTATTTTGATGACAGATAACTTGTTATTGGTTGTTGTTTGGATTTTTTTTTATTGATTTGTTATTATTATTATTATATCTTTTTTTTATTCTTTCTTTTTTGTTCTTTGTGTATAATGAAATAGAAATACCCTTGCAAGTTAATTGTCATTGAAGTTCATGGCAATTACTTAATGTGTTAAGGATGTAATTTTCCAATGGTGACATACGCGAATTGTGCAACATTATGTCAAACATGGTGTTTCAGTGAGAGAAATATAACCTTCAATGCAAGGGGGAAAAACAAAGAGTTCATGTTTCTGTTTCCATGAAAAGGCACCGTAATATAACGGAACGGAAGGGGAGAGAAAATTCAGTTCAATTCAAAATACTTTATTATCTGCTTCAACCAAAAACAGAAAATTTTCTTTAGGCTCACTTAAAATAAAATGCCCGTCAGCAAAAAACAAACAAACAAAAACAACCCTGACACACCCTTCACTTATCACCATGCACACATCAATTATTATGTAAAAAGAAAAACATGTGGGTAAGATACTATTACATTATGATTCAGAGTGTAACAACTGTGTGTGTGTGTTGCGTATGTGTCCGCGCGTGTGCATGCATCGTTTTGTGTGTGCGCACGCGCGCGCACGCGTGTGTGTGCCTGCGTGTTGAGCGTGTGCGAAACATGGGTAAGGCCTACAGGTGGGGGTTGGGGGCGGGGGTGTTTCGGAAGCAGTGGTTATCGCGTTCAGGTTTCTGTTTCTGTGAAGAGTTACTGTACTGAAACGGGGAAGGGACAAAAAAAGTTACCGAAAGAAAAGCTTCGTCCAACACTGATGAAGGCTTTTCCAGCTGTAGCAGAACAGCAATTAACGAGAAGTCTGGATAGGGTGTACAAGAGGAAGGGCGGGCGGGAAATGGAGGAGTGGGTGCGAGTAGGGTGTGTGCGTGGGTGGGGTAGGTGCGTGGAATTTTTTTGCTGCACAACACACACACACACACACACACACACTCACTCACTCACTCACTCACTCACACACACACTCAAGCACACACACAAACCGCAGCCATGCATGTTCTGAGGTGTCCACAGTGGGGAATTAGAAACTGTGATTATAGCTCGCATGTCCAATTTCTTTGCTGGCACAGAGAGCTCGAAACTCGGAAAATGTTTTGCGTACTTCAACATACAAACTTGCTAGCGCGCGCACACAGACACACACACAGACACACACACACACACACACACACACACACACACACACACACACACACACACACACACACACACACACACAAGAAAAAGATTTTTTTTTAAACAGGGACAGGATACAGGGTTTTAGGGAGAAAATGTTGAAGTAAGAGAGAGGAGACAAGAGGGGTGTGGGTCTGAAGAAAGTGGGAGTGATGATGGTTCACAATTGTGTAATTGCACAATTCTGCAGATTGAAGCAGGACAGTGTCCGGGCTGGGGGTGGGGGTGGGGGGGGGTGGGTGGGGGGGGGCTTGGAGGATGGAGAGGGGAGCGTAACATTGTCTCTTTAATGTCAAACATTCCTTGGGGGTATTGGGGGTGGGGTGGGGGGGGTGTTTGGGGGGGAGCAAAGGGCTGTTGACAAGGAGAATTATTCAGATGCACTCTCTCTCTGTCTCTGTCTCTGTCTCTCTCTGTCTCTCTGTCTCTCTGTCTCTCTCTCTCTCTCTCTCTCTCTCTCTCTTTGTTTTCTGTTGTTGTTTTTTGCGTTGAATTGTAAATGTAGCGGCGGTGGTGGTGATTATGTGTGTGATGGAGTGGTGGGCTGTGGTAGATAACTGGTTGTCATCTCGAAACAGCCTGTGGTATTAACAACGACAATAAAACACACTAATGATAATAAGAATAAGTAGTAGTGGTTGTATAGCGCTGAATCATGTCAGAGACAAATCAACGCGCTTTCACACCAGTCATTCAAAACGCATGCATTACTCTAAACTTGAGAAACTGAAGACATAGAAGAGGCAGGGGAGGGAAGCTATCTTGCGAAGAGGTGAGTTTTAAGGCCAGACTTGAAAGAGTTGAGTGCTGAGACCTGACGAAGCGAAAGTGGAAGTTCATTCCTTATGCAAGGTCCACAGACAGAGAAAGAACGGCGGCCGACAGTAGAGTGTTTGAATATGGGTGGATTCTAAGCCGATCGTAGAGATCGAGATGGGGTGTAGAAGTGAAGGCAGCCACAGAGATAGGAAGGGGCAGATTTGTGAATACATCTATGACATAATGCTGATCTTGTACTTAATTCTGTAATAACGGCTAAGCCATAATGTTTTGGTTGCTTTGGGGAAAACAGCAAGGAATGAGAAATGTATCCGTATCGGTGTTTTGATCGGTAAAATGAAAATACACGTTGTAAAGAGATAATAGACACCCCTCCCCCCCCACCCCCACCCCCATTGTTTCCTTTCTCAATTTGTGCATTCGGAACGAAAGTTGGTGTTTCGCCATTTCAAGTATTTGTAAGCCCCTTTAGTATGGGGCCAAGGCATTAAACTAAGTACGAGCGTGCAATGTTCGCACCTCTCTCTCTCTCTCTCTCTCTCTCTCTCTCTCTCTCTCTCTCTCTCTCTCTCTCGCTCGCTCGCTCGTTCACGCTTCACCATACACACTTGTCCACTTGACATTTATTATCTTCTTTAATTATTCTTTATTTTACCTATCATATTTTTTTTCGTTCGCTCATTGAACCCTTCTTACATATCAATGGGAAGTGCTCGCTTCCGTGCAGCGGTGACGCAACACAGACCCGTGAAGATTAGCTCCCTTACCCTTCTGTTTTACCCCCTTTCCCCGGCACAGTGCTCCCCCCCCCCCCCTCCCTTTTTTTGTTGCCTTGGGTGCTTCTGTGCGCCAAGTGCGTGCTGCACACGGGACCTCGTGGTGTTGTTGTTGTTTTTTGTTTGTTTGTTTGTTGTTGTTGTTTTTGTTTGTTTTGTTTTGTTTTGTTTGTTTTTTTTTTTGTTTTTTTCACATCCGAATGACTAGACACTCAGTTTGATTTTCAAATCAATTGAAAATCAAACTTGGGAGAAAGGACAAGAGCGGGAACCGAACCCAGATCCTCACGCACGGAAACTGTATTGCTGGCTGATAAGTGTCTTAACCATTCTGCTACCTTTCCCCTCCGAGGACCGGGGAAGTTTGTCACACTTTGATGGATTTGGCTTCCAGATCGCTGCTGAATGACCACTTGATAAGACAAAGACAAGATAATGTGCCAGTTTATTGTCTTGTCTAAACTCTTGAGACATTTTGCCTTGTGGCACGGGCTCACGTAACATTAAGCGTATAAAACGCGATCACGTTTTCGAACATGCAGAATACTTTATTTTCTCAACGTGTATATAGACAAACCATATTAAGATGCAAACGATCATTACAATCAATAATCACAGTAGACAAGAACAACAGAAACCCTTAAAAAGTAATTTAGAGTAAATCATACGTTCACCATCATAGCCATATACATGCAATAATAGTCACAGTTAAAGGATAGACATAATAGTACACTAAAAGTTGACATAGACATGTAATAACAATATACAATTCACAGTACTTTGAGTAAGGATGCCCTATTCCACGCAAATACACTCTGGCATTCATTTTCAGTCATACATGACCAGTCATTAAAACACGGATCAGCAATAACATACTTGTTGAAAGATTAACATTGACTAAGGTGTGAGAAAAACCACAAATCATTGAGACTGAAAAATAAGATTTCCTGCAGCACATAACAACAATGTTCCACTGGCATACAGAATATGTACACACAATCACCCCGCCTGCCCTCCCCCCTCCCCTCACACATCCACTCCTCCCTCACACATGAGCGCACGTCAGCACGTCAGTACATACTGGTAGTGAAAGCTTGCCAGCTATGTGATGTGGTGTTATGTATTTTATCGTGTTACTATTTTTGTCGCAACAGATTTTTCTGTGTGAAAATCGGGCTGCTCTCCCCGGGAGACCACGTCGCCACATTGCAGCGCCCCCCATCCCCTCCCCGCGCCCCCTCCCTTTTTTTCTTTCTTTTTTTTTTCTCCCAGCTAGTGTAGATGCTTTGTCTATCAAAGTGGAATTTTCTACACACTTTTCCCGGAGACAACCCTTTTATTGCTGAGGGTTCTTTTACGTGCGCTAAAAGTGCATGCTACACACACTGAAACTCGGGTTTATAGCCTCATCCGAATGACTAGCGACCAGACAACCACTCAATGTCTTGTGGAAAGGGAAGGAGATATTGGCGAGTGTGTGATTCGATCCCGTGCGCTCAGGTTCTGTCGCTTTCTTGGCGGACGCCTTACCACTAAGTCAACACCCTGAGATAGCAGAATGGTT
>NC_134893.1:37027582-37040082 GCF_041734735.1 Babylonia areolata | reverse complement strand
CTTCAAGGGACAGACGGCTTTAGAGGGACACGATGACTACTGTGCTTTGAAGGAGGTATCCTCACCATCAACGGTATTTCCTTGCTGTGCTGTCGACACTTTTGCTCTTGGTGTTGGTTGGTTTGTTTGTTTGTTTTTGTTTTGTTTGTTTTTCCTTTTTTTTATTTTACATCCAGGATAAATTATCCTATTGTCCTTAATGTGTGGACGCTGCAGTTACAGTTATCATTGTAAGCTGAGTTGTGGCGAGTGTGTGTGTGTGTGTTTGTTTGTTTGTTTATTCCCCTACCCCCAACCATCCCCTTTTATGAATCCTTTCAAAAGACTTCACAGTATAAAAGTTGCATTTCAACAAACCACTGTCTGGTGGTGTTTTGTCATTTATATACCCTGATCCATTTGGTTGGCAATAGTGTTATGGGTTTGAAGAAAAAATTGAATATAGAATTGGATTGGTAAAGAAAAGGAAAACAGAAAAAAAGAAAGGATACGGAATAATGGATATGAATTATGCGGGGTTTTTTTTTAATCCGTAACCCCCCACCCCACCCCCTGCACTTCTTCCGCACTACCATCTACCCTCACTTCCTTCTTACAACACAATACAATACAATACAAAACATTTTTATTTATCTCACTGGAAAGTACTTGTGCATTTTTTTGCTGTCTTACGTCCATTCCCTTTGCAGTGACGTTCATGGTGGCGATGAAGACGAAGAAGGTGATGATTGTGGTGATGATGATAATGACAATGATGATGATGATGTGGCAGACACTTCATGTACGAGAAGCGTCTGGACCGCCTGGCCTGGAAGATCGAGTACTCTGCCATCCAGCTTCTAGACGACGGGCAGCTGAGAGAGATGATGATCTCCCCTGGAAGACCCCGGGTAAGGGTTTTTTTGTGTGTTTTTTTTAATTCATTTTAATAGGTAAACGACCAAATGAATTGTTTACTTGATTGGTGAAATGAATGAATGAATGAGATTAGACGTTTCCAAAACAAGTTATTTGATGAATGAATGAATGAATAAATAAATAAGCGAAAACTTGTTGTGTCATTTTATGAGGGGAGCTAAGAGAGATGATCTCCCCTGGCAGACCCCGAGTGAAGGCCTATTCATTCAAACTTCTTTTTTTCTTTTCTTTTTTTTTTTGTTAATAGATAAACAAATTAATTAATTAAACGAACAAGAGAAAACGTGCTCTGTCATTTTATGAGGGCATCTGCAAGATGTGATGGTCTTCCCAGACAGCCCCTGGGTAAAGACACTGACTTTTTTTTTTTACCCCAGCAATTGTAAAGTAAATAAATGTGTAAATAAATAATTAATTAATTATCTTATTTCATGATTATCAAATAGATAGGTATAGTCAGAGGAAGCGTGCTCCACAATTTTATATCTTTGTTATATCAGAAGTTGACAAAGCTATAAATCGTGGTGGTGGTGGTAGTGGGTTTTTTGTGTGGATTTTTTTTATGGTAGTGGTGGGGTTATTTGCCCTAAGAAGCTAGCTAAATGGTTAGGATAATATGTAATGAACTGTGTTTTGTGGATTTGTCTTGTGTGTGTGTGTGTGTGTGTGTGTGTGTGTGTGTGTGTGTGTGTGTGTGTGGAGATGTGACAGTTTTGTGTGGACACAGCTGGGCATTTGTATGGTTTGGTAGTGCTGCTATGGCAACAATAAACAATGAAACAAAGGCCGGGGTTACGTGTTGTGCATACTGCCCTCGCGTAGCAGCTGTTGTAATAGTAGTAATTACCATTATCATCATCCCCCCAATCACCACCACCACAATCATCATCATCACCATTGCATTCAGTTCAAGTCAAGACTTCTTGGCTATTGTTATGATGGTGACGGTGATGTTGTTGATGCTGCTGCTAATGATGCTAATGATGGTGATGCTATTTATCGTCATCGTCGTCATCGTCATCGACATAGTCTTCTTCGTCGTCATCATTATTATCGTCATCCTCATCGCAATCATCACCTGCAGTTAATGCAAAGATATCATTTGTGCATGTTTTATTGTGATGAAATTGATTCGTTTGCTCGCTGTTGTTGTTGTTGCCTGGCAGCGCAAGGTGGGGAGCCGCTGGAAGATGTTCCTGGACATGCCAGACCTCACTGGCACATGTTTTATTGTGATGTGTTTTGTAGAGATCATTATCACTGTGGTCGTCACCATGTTATATAAACCATCACCTTTAATTACTTTCGCTTTAAGTATCAGTAGTAGTAGTTGTTGGAGTAGTAGCAGCAGCAGTAGCAGCAGTAGTGTTGGTGGCGGTGTTATTGCTGTCCTTTCTCTCTGTGTATGTGTGTGTGTGTGTGTGTGTGTTGTGTGTGTTGTGTGTGTGTGTGTGTGTGTGTGTGTGTGTGTGTGTGTGTGTGTGTGTGGAGAGAAAGAGAGAGAGGAGGGTGATTACGGAAGGGAAGGGATGGAAATGGCGCCGCTGTCGTGTATTACTTGCTTGTATGTATTTTGCTTTAAATATGTAGCTTTCTGATCTCTTGGTCCAACCTTTGTCACGTTGCGTGCGTGCGTGTGTGTGTGTGTGTGTGTGAGTGCGTGCGTGCGTGCGTCTGTGTGTGTGTGTGTGTGTGTGTGTGTGTGTGTGTGTTCTGGACTCGGCTGTGGGCTGAGATATTGTGTTGAGTGAGTGTCGAGTCTATGGATGCACAATTGATTTCCAAAGGGGTGACTATAGATGCATTGTATTGTAGTGTAGTGTAGTGTATGGTTCCCACGCCCTGAAACTGGTCTGTGTTGTTGTCGCCGTGCAGCGCAAGGTGGCTAGCCGCTGGAAGACCTTCCTGGCCTCTGTGGACACGCTGCATGGAGGCAACGGCGCCGACTTCACCGAGAGGGAGCGTCGGCAGGCCAGTCTGCGGGGGGCGCCGGACGTGCGCGTGGGGCTGTACAAAGGTCGGTCAGTCAGTCATCATCGTCGTCGTCATCGTCATCGCTACCGTCACCATTGTCGTCATCATTGTCGTCGTCTTCATCGTCATCGTTGTGGTGGCGGTCGTCGTCGTCATCATCTTCATCTTCACCATCATAATCACTATCATCATCTAACCACCATCATCATCACCATCACTATCATCATCGCCATCACCATCATCATCATCACCATCATCATCATTGTCATCACCACTGCCAACTACACCATCAACATCACACCACCACCACCACCATCACCATCATCATCAGCAGCAGCAGTATCATCATCATCATCATCATCATCCTCATCATCATCATTACAACCACCATCACATTAGCTGTCACCATCATCACCATCACTGTGGTCGTTATCATCATCATCATCATCATCATCATCATCATCATCATCATCTTAATAATAATCGACTTCGTCACAATACTGGTATTGCAACAAAAATGATGGTAAAAGTAATAATTAATGATAGTAGTGACAATTACACTTTTGTGTGTCGGTGTATGTTACATCTCAAAGAGCAGCACAAATGGCAAAACATAAACACGTGTCGGTCACACAGTCGCTAAACACACAAAAACACTCACCAAAACACACACACCACACACACACACACACACACACACACACACACACACACACACACAAGCGCGCGCATACACGCACACACGCACGCACGCACGCAAAAACTTAGCAAACAGAAAATCCCACTCGAGCAAACAAGAAAATATGCATTAAATACAAGACATTTTCCCGAGCAAAGAAAAAAAAAATTCCCCCAGCATTAGAACATGAGCAAAATTATTTCTCCTAGTTACAGACAAAATCCTAAAATTCTTTTGAATAATAATTTATATAATAATTAAATATATATATATATATATATATATATATATATATGAGAGAGATTTTTTTCTTCCAAATTTCATTTCGATGTGCCGACAGGAAGTCACGTGGTGGTGCGCACGGTGATGCGCAGACACGTGGAGGTGACTCGCGCCCTGAAGAAGGCGCTGCTGGCTCGCAAGGAGATGACCCACGAGAACATCAACCGCTTCATCGGGGCCTGCATCGAGCCGCCCCGGGTCTTCATCGTCAGCCAGTTCTGCTCGCGGCGCAGTCTGTGGGTGAGAAAGGATGCCAGCGTGATTTTTTTTTTTTTTTTTTTTTTTCATCACAGGCCATTGCCCCTCAGGAACGTTTAGATGTGGAGTGATGGCCTAGAGGTAACGCGTCCGCCTAGGAAGCGAGAGAATCTGAACGCGCTGGTTCGAATCACGGCTCAGCCGCCGATATTTTCTTCCCCCCTCCACTAGACCTTGAGTGGTGGTCTGGATGCTAGTCATTCGGATGAGACGATAAAGCGAGGTCCCGTGTGCAGCATGCACTTAGCGCACGTAAAAGAACCCACGGCAACAAAAGGGTTGCCCTTGGCAAAATTCTTTAGAAAAATCTACTTCGATAGGGAAAACAAATAAAACTGCACGCAGCAAAAAATACCAAAAAATGGGTGCCGCTGTAGTGTAGCGACGCGCTCTCCCTGGGGAAAGCAGCCCGAATTTCACACAGAGAAATCTGTTGTGATAAAAAGAAATACAAATACAAAATACAAAATGACGAAAAGAGGAGGACAAGGACCTTCATTAATGGCGAAAGCTTTGTTCCTTCTCCGTTCGTGGTCTGCGACTCCCACGGACACTCGAATACACAAGTGCGACTCTACTGATGTGCATGACGGTTTTTACCCCTGCCACTCAGGCAGTCATACTTCGTTTTGGGGGCTGTGGTTGGGCGGCAGGGGTGGGGGTGGGGGGGCTTCATGCTGGATATGTTCTTGTTTCCATAACCCACGGAACGCTGTCATGGATTGCGGGATCTTTAACGTTCGTTTTTGATCTTCTGCATGCGCGTATACACGAAGGGGGCTCGGGCACTGGCAGGTCTGCACAGCTGTTGACCTGGGATATCGGGGGGGAAAAAGTCCACCCTTTACCCACCAGGTGCCGTGACCGGGATCCGAACCCGGGACCCTCAGATTGAAAGTCCAACGGTGACGGGCGCAATAGCCGAGTGGTTAAAGCATTGGACTGTCAGTCTGAGGGTCCCGGGTTCGAATCACGATGACGGCGCCTGGTGGGTAAAGGGTGGAGATTTTTACGATCTCCCAGGTCAACATATGTGCAGACCTGCTAGGCCCTGAACCCCCTTCGTCTGTTTATGCAAGCAGAAGATCAAATACGCACGTTAAAGATCCTGTAATCCATGTCAGCGTTCGGTGGGTTATGGAAACAAGAACATACCCAGCATGCACACCCCCGAAAACGGAGTATGGCTGCCTACATGGCGGGGTAGAAACGGTCATACACGTAAAAGCCCACTCGTGTACATACGAGTAAACGCAGAAGAAGAACCACTCGGCTTTTGCGTCCGTCAGCTTGGTTCCTGGTTCTGATACCTTCTGCTCCAGTTTCCTTCTTCAGTGTCTGTCTGTCTCTGTGTCACCATTAAAGATTAAATGCCATCGGGAGCAGTGATTTCTTATCTACTTTGTCTAGGGCTTGGCTTGGGACTGGAAGGCGACTGTGGCGCACATATGTGTAAACGTCACCGGTGCAGGATTTGCCCTTGTACAATCACGATATGAACATATCCTGCAAGAGTGACTCATAGTTTAACATACCAAGAATTAATGCGAGGGTGTATACCCCCAACCGGCTTACATACTCTAAACTCAGCCACCATGACCCGCTTATGTTCTATACAGTCCTCTCTCTCTCTCTCTCTCTCTCTCTCTCTCTCTCTCTCTCTCTATCTCCCTCTCTCTCTCTCTGTGTTTTTTATTGTTATTGTTGTTTTGTTGTTGTTTTGGGGGAGGGTTGGGGGGGGGGTTGTTTGTTGGTTGTTTTTAGCACTCATAACCGTATATTTATCATCTAGCATGGCATGAACATCAAAAATTCGTTGGACCAGGATATACTCATCCTTCAGATTTATCACATGTTGATCTTTTGATGGCAGGACATTCTGCAGAACGAGGACTCCCCGTTGGACGACATGTTCATCACCTCCCTGGTGCAGGACCTCCACAAGGTACCCCTCAGTGTTTGTTTGCTTGGTTGGCTGGTTGGTTGTTCATTGATTGATTCGCTCGTTTATTTTATTGATGTATTTATTTATTTATTTATTGCATGCGTTCATTCAAACGTTCGTTGATATTTGTTCATTTATGCTTTCATTCATACTTTCATTCATTCATTCATTCATTCATTTATTCTTGTGTTTGTTTATGTATTTATCTATGCATTTAGTTATACACATATTCATTCATTCATTTAATTAATTAATTATTTATTTATTCGTGTACTTATTTGTTTATCTATTCATTCATTCATTCGTTCATGTATTCATTCTTATATTTATTTGTTGGTGTAGTCAGTCATTCATCCCTTTATTTATGCATTTGCTCATTGATTCATTTGTTCATTTGTCTATCTTCTTCTTTTTTACTTCTTTTGTTTTTGCCAAGGGTATGACGTTCATCCACGAGAGCGAGTTTGGCTACCACGGGAACCTCAAGTCGTCCAAGTGCCTGGTGGACAGTCGCTGGGTCCTCAAGATCGCCGACTTTGGCCTCCGTCAGCTGGCCGTGCCCGACTCCTCTGCCCCTGATCTGAACGACGAGGGTTTCTGTAGAAGTGAGTGAGGTGTGGGGTGTAGGGGGGGTACAGGGGGGGGGAGGAGGGAGAGGGTGGGGGGGGTAGGGAGGAGGGTGGAGGGAGGGATGGAGGTGTAATGGGGGTGAGAAGGTTTAGGAAGTGGAGGTTGGTGTTGTTTTATTTGCTTACTTTTTGTTTGTGGTTGGTGTTTGTTGTTGATGGTTGTCGTGGTGGTGGTGGTTTCGTCGTCGTCGTCGTCGTCGTTTACCCTCTCCATACATACGATTCAGCAGATGACGACGGCAGCGATTAACGGCGGGTGACATCATTAAATCACTCAAAATAGAAGCTTGTAAGATTGAAGAGGTGGATAAACACGCATCGTATTTGTAACGACAAAAACCATAGGCTGTTCCATTCCGATTGAATATCAGATGGGGGAATTGGTAGAGGTGGGGGTAGAGAGAAAGAAAACAAAATGGCCGTCCTGAGTGAGTGAACTTGTCTGGTTCCAGAACTGATGTGGAGGGCTCCAGAGCTGCTCAAGTCGGACACGGCACCCCCGGAGGGCACCCAGAAGGGGGACGTGTACTCGTTTGGCATCATCCTGTACGAGCTGTACGGGCTGAAAGGGCCCTGGGGGGACACCCACCTCAAGAGCACAGGTAAAAAAAATAATTAAACCAAAAAAAAAAAAGAACAGAAGCAACAGGGTCATTCTCTTTTCAGACCCCGTCACTGTGGAACAAACTGCCAGAAACTTTGCGACATTCTGTCTCGCATGAAATCATTCAAGCCTGCTCTGAAAACGCATCTTTTTTTCCAAAAGATGGATTTTTCAGTGCTGGTCTTGGTATTATCTGGTTTCAGATGCATGCTTTATTTTGTCGGGGGATAACCGTTTGTCATTCGTGTGTGGGGAGGTGCTGGCGAGTGTCCGTGCATTCGTGTGTGTGTGTGTGTGTGTGCCTGAGTGCGTGTTGCAGGGATCCGTTTTCTAGAGGGCGTCATGGATAGGGGGGTGCAGTGGTTTTCAGTTGCGTGTGTGTATGTGGGGGGGGGGCGGAGGAGGGGAGGGAAGGGGTATTGAGAGGGGAGGCGGGGAGCTGGGAACGAAACGTAAAGCAATTTGAGCAGTATTTCTGGAGAAACGCGCCTGAAAAATATTAATGCCCGTTATTATTATCATTATTATTATTATTATTATTATTATCATCAACATTATTATTATTGCTATTGTTATTATTATTATCATCATCATCATTATTACAAAAGGGCACATGGAAACGTTTATTTCAATATTCATACCCATCTCAAGAGCACAGGTAATTCATATACAGCTGGAAATACCAACATTCACACCCACATCATGAGCACAGGTAAAGGGTAACTGAAAATAGTTATTTCAGCATTCGTACCCACCTCAAGAACACAGGTATATTAATCCATCCACATGCTTCAGCTCGACATTAGCAGGTGGTTTGTCGTTGCTCTGCCGTTTATTTTGGACAAAGTATTGTGTTTTTTTGGTTATGGATGATTTATTCAGACCAAAGGGCTTGAGGAGGTTGTGTCTTTTTGTTTTTGTTTTTTGGCTCACGTGCACACTCAACAACGTGTCAAAAATTATAATGCCGCCGTATTTCGGTTGTACGTGTGTGTGTGTGTATGGTGGTGGGGGCGGGGGGTATGTGTGTCTGTGTCTGTCTGTCTTTGTGCGTGAGCGTGTGTATTGCTGCCTCATTTACTTTTCAATCATTGACGAATATAACTGTAGTCTACACATTTGATGATTGAATAATGTGTAATGCTCGTTGTCTCATTGCCACAGCCACTGAATGATGTTGATGCAATATTGCATGCGGCCGATTCTTCCAATGTTGAATGTAGCCCACGATTTTATGCTGTCCTTTCAAAGGCAAATGCCAAATATAACAACAAATCTCTAGCATAGTTTTAATCTGGTGATGTACGGTAGAATTAAAGCGACATGGTGACTGATTGCTGGGATTCCGGAGAAATGAGGAAACGGTGCCTGTATCTGCTTATGGAATACCGTTTTAATCGCTCAATCATTCATTCAATCAATCAGCCAAATCTTAACAGACGAAGACTTTTACAGAACGTGTCTTTAAATTCTGTTCGATAACGGGAACAGCAGTCCGGCTGACTGAAGACAGAGAGACAGACAGACAGACAGACAGAGAGAACAAAATGTTGGGTCACTGAATAAATCAAGTTAGTGATGACCGTTTTATTGGCTGAAATGTCCACATTATTGCAGCTTTTCCTCCTTTTTTTTTATTTACCAGTACACTTTGCTCAAGGTGTGTGGATTTTTTGTTTTGATTTCATTTTAAGCCTTTTGACAAGTTATGGGAATACATTTGCTGCGTAGGGTTTAAGCCATTCCTTAAACGTATTTTGAAAATTGGTGGATGGTGGTTGTTTTCGTGGAGGGGATGTGTGTGTGTGTGTGTGTGTGTGTGGGTCTGTCTGTCTGTCTGTCTGTGTCTATCTCTGTCTCTCTGTCTCTGTCTCTGTTTGTCTGTCTGTCTCTCCCCCCCCCTCTCTCCCCTCTCTCGAAAACAAACCAACAGTGATGAATGTTGTGAACTTCGTGCATAAATAAAGCTCTTGCTCATGAGGAGGCAGAGTTTATAAGTTTGTGATTCATTCCATTCTGTGCACTCCAGTTTATTTTTGTCTGAAAGGGCTCAAGGCCTATACATCAACAATACCCTAATTCATGTCCTTGTATGTCTCTTCCTCCTCCACCCCCCCCCCCCCCCCCAACTCCCTTCTCTCTCTCTCCCTCTCTTTCTCCCTCCCCTCCCCTCCCCCCAAACCGCCACCAGACATCATCCGCAGGCTCCGCGCGGAGGACCACGCCAGTCAGCCCGGAGTGAGGCCCTTCCGGCCCGACACCAGCGTGCTGACGGTGAAGGAGGGGGTGGTGCACCTGCTGCACCTGTGCTGGCACCCGGACCCGGACCTCCGGCCGGACTTCAAGACCGGCATCCGGCTGAGGCTGAAGCCCCTCCAGCAAGGGCTGCTGTGAGTCTGGCTGGCTTTTCTTTTTTTTTTCTTCTTTTTTTTTTTTTTTTTTTTTTGACTTGGCTTTTGAGAGAGATTGGGATGGATTTGTGTGTGGGGTGGGGTGTTGGGTGTTGTGTGTGGGTGTTAGGAGGTGGGATGGTGTTGTGTGTTGTGTTGTAGGGGGGGGGGAGGGGAGAGTGTGTGTGTGTGTTTGTGTGCGTTTGTGGGGAAGGGAGGCGTGAGGGTGGTGGCGGGGTGTGAGTGTGTGTGTGAGTGTGTGTGTGTGTGTGTGTGTGTGTGTGTGTGTGTGTGTGTGTTGTGTGTGGGGGGATGAGGGGTGGGAGTGTTGGATGGGGTGTGTGTGTGTGTGTGTGTGTGTATGTGTGGAGAGGGATGGCGATGCGTGAGTGTGTGTGTGTGTGTGTGTGTAAGGGAGGGGGGGCGTGTGTGTGTAAGGGGGGGGGGGTGTTTGTGTGTGTGTGTGTGTGGAGGGGGTTGACGGTGTGTGTGTGTGGGGGGGGGGGTATTATGGTGATTTATCTATTTATCATATTTTGATAGTGATGATGCTGATGACGACGATGACGACGATGATGATAATAATGAAGGAAGAAGAAGATGATGATCATTAAAATTAGAAGTAGTAGTAGTAGAGTACACGTGTAGTGTGTGTCTGTGTGCGTGTATGTGTTTTCAAGCGCGCGTCATTGAAGCCCGACTGAATGACACAGGAAATGAATGATGAGCGCCAAAAAGCAGCTCTCAATCGGCTTTACCCATGCCAGGTAGTCTGCTGTGCAAAATAACGTGATGACTCCGTGGTTGTAAAGCGCTTAGACCTGGGGTCTCTGATCGAGGATAGGCGCTATGAAGTGTCCACACCATTAAAGAAAAGTCCAGCTTGCCTGTTAGTGATGTTTTGTATTGCAAGAAGTCAAACATCTTCAACAACATGCTCGACATGAAGGCAGCCTGATGTGAAAATGACTGTGTTTGTAGAGCGTTGAGCTTGTGTCTCTAACCGAGGGTTTTTTTTGGGGGGGGGTTTAAAGTTCAGCTTGCCAATTGGCGGTGTTCGGTATTGTAAGAAATCAAATATCTTCAACAACATGCTCGACATATGGCAGCCTGTAGTGCAAATGACTCCGTGTTTGTAAAGCGCTTAGAGCTAAGTTCTCTGACCGAGGATAGACACTGTATAATTATCCATAATCTATGAAGAAATATTTATGTATCCAAGAAGTTCAGCTTGCCAATTGGGGATGTTTGGTACTGCAAGAAGTCGAATATTTTCAACAACATGCTCGACATGATGGCAGCATGTAGTGCAAATGACCGAGGATAGGCGCTATATAAATATCCATTATTAATATATATATATATATATATATATATATATATGTGTGTGTGTGTGTGTGTGTGTGTGTGTGTGTGTGTGTGTGTGTGTGAGAGAGAGAGAGAGAGAGAGAGAGAGAGAGAGATATTTTGTTTTAAAATTCAGCTTGCCAGTTGGGGATATTTTGGTATTGCAAGAAGTCAAACATTTCGACAATATGCTCGACATGATGACAGCCTGATGTGTAAATGACTCCTTACAGCCTGGTCTCTGACCGAGAATATTATTGGTTT
The DNA here is from genome assembly GCF_041734735.1 of Babylonia areolata. Classification (NCBI taxonomy): domain Eukaryota; kingdom Metazoa; phylum Mollusca; class Gastropoda; order Neogastropoda; family Buccinidae; genus Babylonia; species Babylonia areolata. Next base: position 37,028,792 of record NC_134893.1, on the reverse strand, counting down.
TGTCTTTAAGTTCGGCTTGTCAACTGGGGAGTGTTTGGTTCTGCAGGAAGTCGAACATCTTCGACAACATGCTGGACATGATGGAGAAGCACGCCCACAACCTGGAGGCCGTGGTGGCGGAGAGGACGGAGCAGCTGTCCATGGAGAAACGGATGACGGAGAACCTGCTGCTGAGGATGCTCCCCAGGTGGGTTCCCGTTGGCTTTTTTTGGGTTTGTTTGTTTTGTATGTTGTTTTTGTTTGTTTGTTGTTGTTTTTGTTGTTGTTTTTTTTTGTTGTTGTTTGTTTTCTGTTTTGCTGGTTTTTGTTGTTGTTTCTCTTCTGTTTGTGCTGTTTGTTTTGTCCCCTGCATTGAAGGTCTTACTCACGTTCACTTTCTTTCCTGCACAAGATTCAGCGCTATATAAATACCATTATTATTATTGTTATCATTATAGTTATACGTGGGTCAGGCGCCTACTCTTTTTTTTTTCTTTCTTTTTTGAATAAAGCAGATGCGTAGCGCATATGAATCAGTCGGCACGCTTGGACACCTTGAAACTGAAACTTTTGTGTGTGTGTGTGTGTGTGTGTGTGTGTGTGTGTGTGTGTGTGTGTGTGTGTGTGTGTGTGTGTACACTACTTCTGCACAACCTCACTGTAGCAGAGTGACGCCATGTTTTAACATACAGAAAGCAAAGGCAGCGCGTCGCTACGATGACAACTTGCAAGGTTACCCTCTCTGTTTCACACACACACGCACATACGGAACGGGATTTAACCAGAGGGAATACCTGGCACTGACGTCGTCAGTCATGGGAGGAAAGATAAAGACAGTGAGGCAAAGAAACAAACACACAGAAGCAAGTTGTGAAGCAAGCTCGGGGGGCGGTATTACAGAAAGAGGAAGTCGGGGTGTAGCTTTGAAGTATATGTCTTGATTTCAGAAATGTATCATTAAATTGTCAACGAGCGACGTGATTATGGCGTAATAAATCAGAATTAATCTGCTCTGTTAGTCTCTTGAGGGGATTTTTTTTTATTTAAAGTTCTCCGTCGTCGTTAGCATTTGAATGAGCTGCTATGAAACTCTTGCCACGAAATAAAATCATCATTATTTGACTTACAAACTGCTGTATCTCACTCATACGCGCACGCGCGCGCGCTGACACACACACATACACATACACACCGTCACACACACACACACACACACACACACACACACACA
>NC_134893.1:36987582-37015082 GCF_041734735.1 Babylonia areolata | reverse complement strand
TTTTCCTCACATTGGCTTTCCTATTCACACTGTCCTCTTCTCTTCACTTGACAACGGGCCCATGGTCCGAAACGTCGTGTCAAAACAAAGAGGATTCAACTACCGCCCAAAAGGTTTTTATAAACTTTAGTTTTTCATCATCTGCCCCTTGTTGTTGGCCTGTTTGATTAATAAGTTGACGGTGTGTGTACGTACTATGTGTATTGTATTGGAAGGGTGCAATAGCGGAGTGATATTGTATTGTATTGTATTGTATTGTATTGGACGGGAGCAACAGTGAGCAAGTGGTTAAAGCGTTGGACTTTCAATCATAGGGTCCCTGGTTCGAATCTCGGTAACGGCGCCTGGTGGGTAAAAGTTGGAGTTGTTTTTGTTCCGATCTCCCGGGTCAATATAAGTTATGTGCAGACCTGCTTGTGCCTGAACCCCCTCGGTGTATGCGCAAGCAGAAGATCAAATAACGCGCGTTAAGAGATCCCGTAATCCATGTCTGCGTTCGGTGGGTTATGGAAACAAGAACATATCCAGCATGCACACCCCCGAAAACGGAATATGGCTACCTACATGGCGGGGTAAAAACGGTCACACACGTAAAAACCCACTCGTATACATACGAGTGAACGTGGGAGATGCAGCCCACGAACGAAGTAGTAGTATTGTATTGCACTATATTGCACTGTGCTTTCATATCTGTGAAACTGCGTGTTTGGTGCATATCTGTTACGCATGTGTGGGTGTATGTGTGAATGTGTGTCTTCATGTTTTACATTCATTTGCTTATTTATCATCATTGTTGTCTTATTTATTTATTTGTTTATTATTGTTATTGTTATTATTATTATTATTATTATTATTATTATTATTATCTTTTTTTTCTCAAGGCCTGACTAAGCGCGTTGGGTTACGCTGCTGGTCAGGCATCTGCTTGGCAGATGTGGTGTAGCGTATATGGATTTGTCCGAACGCAGTGACGCCTCCTTGAGCTACTGAAACTGAAACTGAATTGCACTGTATTTTTATTTGGTTTCTTCCTATCGGAGTGGATTTTTCGACAAACTTTTGCCAGGGACAACCCTTTTGTTGCCATGGGTTCTTTACCGTGCACTACTGAAGTGCATGCTGTCCACGGGACCTCGGTTTATCGTCTCATCCTCAGTAATGACTAGCGTTCAGACCACCACTCAAGATCTAATAGAGAGGGAGGGGGAGTACTGGCGACTTGTGGGATTCGAACCAGTGTGCTCAGACTCTCTCGTCTCCTGGGCGGACGCGGTACCTAAACCTAACCCTAGTGTTGTCTCTTTTTTTTTTATCATGTTTTATTTTATATGGAATTAGATGGCCTTAGTGGTCGGCGAGGCTCAAATCGCCATAATTTGATTTGATTTAATTTTATGATATGGCATCTATTTTATTTTGTAACGACACCGAGCTTTTTTCTGTTCTGCCGCTGTGACAACACTACCACACAGGGCAAAGGGAAGAAACTCACCTACTTCCTGGTGGGCGAGGACCGCACGGAGCGCATGCGCCGCATCAGCCACGAGCGCCTGAAGCGCGAGCGGGCCGGCTTCCCGACCCAGGACCGGGACCAGCGCTGCGTGTCGGTCAGCAACCTGGACTACCGGGGCAAGATATACACCATGCAGAACGGCATGGCTCACGATCTCGGGGGCCTCCCGGGCATGGTCTCCAGCAACCACCACCTCCGCCACCTGCAGCCCCGGACGACCATGAGGACCATCCCGGACGGCTTCGTGCCCCCGATCACCAGCTCCTCCTCTTCCAATGACTCGGTGGACTTCTCCTCCCTGGTGGGTTCGCCTTGCTCCTCATCCTTCCAGCACGTGAAGAACGACGTGCCCTACTACACCCTGCCCAGCCTCTCCAGCATCGCCTCCTCCACCGCCGCCTCGGATCTCCAGGCCCACCTCCTGGCCACGGCCAGGCCGCACAGCTCCGAGGTCACCGTCACCGCCGAGGTCATGAACGGCTCGGCCTTCACCGCCAACACCACCAACACCACCGACGCGGACTCCAGCGTCGTCAGCGGAACCTCCAGCGCCGCCGCCTTGCCGCACGATTTCAGTGACATGGAGGCGCCGCTGATGTCTCCGACGGTGAGTTTTGGCAGCTGCGACGGCGGCGGCGGTGGTGGAGGTGGTGGTGACAGGAAGGGGCAGGGGCAGACGGGCAGCCATCCCGGGGAGTGCGAGGAGCCCTCGGAGATGAAGTGCCTGCTGGACGACTCTCGCAGCAAAGTGACTCCTCCTTCCAAGCAGCTGAGTCACTTGCTGCACGGGCGGACCCCGGAAACTGTCCTGTGAACATTGTTTGTTTTGTTCTGCCGTGACAACACACACACACACACACACACACACACACACACACACACACACACACACATACATCATACACACACACGCACACACACACAGACAGGACAAAGGGAAGAAACTCACCTACTTCCTGGTGGCCGAGGCCCGCAGACCCACAGCCTTCTGTCCCCTGTCAGTGTGCTGTGTCTGGCTGAAGGACGACTGACGTGGTGGGTGAGTGGATCTGAAATCCCCCCAGGGCTGACATGGTGGGCTTTTCCGGGTGTTCCGTGAGATGTTGGGTGTCAGTTTAATCATTGAGGAAAATCGAGGAAGTGTAGATTTTGTGTAAAACCTTAAAACATGAAAGGTTCTGTTAGCGACATCAGTTTTGGAGTCCCATAGCAGATCTACACGGCGACACACACACACACACACACACACACACACACACACACACACACACACACACACAAGAGGGAAGTCTGTGCCCAGAACTACAAGTCACAAAGTGTACTTGAACTTTCCGAAAATAACAGTTCAGACCCAACGACCAGGCGGACAGTGGATTACGGTTTGAAACATTGTTCAGTTTTGCTTCTGTTCTGTTGAGAAGTGTAAAGGGCCGCGACTGCTTGGAAATCGCTCATCGTTTCCAACGAAATAAAAAAAAAAAAAAGGAAGAAAAAATGACAGTCGGAATAATTAGCTTTCGGAACTTGGCGATTTCATTGACTTGGTTCAGTTTGTAGACAGGTAACAAGGGACAGTATTGGCTATTGTTGTCCCAGTTATACATATCTACCCACCAAGAGCCGCCGTTAGGTGCGGTAAGCTGACGATTAGATGACACGTTTATGTTTTATTAGTACCCATTCCAGACCAGTGCAACAAGACAGAACACTGGCCGTGTTGTTTCGCCTGAAAAGAGACACGTTTGGAAAAGGAACGGCTGGAACTGATAGCACTGATGTTAGTCTTCACAAAGAGTCGTTGTTCAAATGTGTATGATTATTCTGAGTAGTACGTCTTAAGAATTTTTTTTCTTTGATGGTTCCGTTGTAACGAAAAGCACTTCATGTAATACGACGCGAACGAAGGAGTTCTTTCTAACCTGGTAGTTACTGATGGACGTTGTTCCTGACATGCCAATGAAGGTGCTGAGGGAGAAAAAAAAAGGCGCTTGCCGAACAGTAACACTGTGACTGAGGGCTCTTGATGTATTCATCGTTCAGAGACGGGTAATCTAATACAGCTGGTCAGCAGTCCTTGTGATGCCAAAGAGAGAAGGAAAGGGCATGCCGAGAAAGGCTTTCAAAAACTGCGGACGGAGAAAGCCCAGTTTGAAGATGTATGTATGTGTCGACTCATTGTTATCAGTGTACATATCACAACAGCAAGACAGTTTGCCATAAGGGGCAGGGGATGGGTTTGCCAAGGACAGGAGGGTTTGCCAAAAAGGACAGATGTGTTTGCCAAGGACAGGAGAGTTTTGCCAAAAAAAAGGAGAGGAGATAGATTCGCTATAAATGACAAGAGATGGGTTTGCCAAGGACAGAAGGGTTTGCCAAGGACAGAAGGGTTTGCCCCAAAAAAGGACAGGAGACTGAAAGGACCGGCAATAACAGACCCTTCTCCCCTGCACACGTTGTTCACGGAATGTAGGGCCTGTGCTCCCCTTTCATGGTGTAGGTGTTTTCTGTGGGGCGGACTCCTCGGATCCACTGAGCTGTTGAAGACCCCTCTATGTTCGTGCATTCAGGTTTCACGTTTTGAATTCAGATCTGACAGCGAGAACCGAAGAAAGTGGGGAGAAAGCATCCTCCCTCCCGTCTCTGGCGTTCATGGACCAGAGCGTTTGATATTATTGTGTGTGTGTGTGTGTGTGTGTGTGTGCCTCAACAGTACCAGTGTGTATGACATGTATTTGAAATCCGATCCTATTCTCCACTGTTCTTGCCCGTACACAGATTACTGAGCGAAATCCAGCTGAGTCTTGAATCCAAATCATCTACAGATTCTGACGGGTGTGCTTTTTTTCTTTCTTTCTCTCATTCCTTCTTCTTCTTATTTTATTTCAATTTTTGTAGAATGGGTGGAACGATTCTCTGTGATCCACTGAACATTCTGTGACGGTTTTTTTAAGGGGAAGCAAATGCTCAGTGCACAGAATGTCACAGTCCGGTCAGAGGTCCAGTGGGTGAAATGTCTTCCTCACTTCCACGACAACCGTCATGTTCCTTGAGTAGTTGTATTCTCGCCGTGTCACCATAGATATGCACCAACCCCAGATCCAGCGACTTGGATAAAATTCCCTGTCTGCCCCGGTCCATCAAAAGTAAACTGGACGTTAAAACAGGGGACGTGACAAACTGGACGTGAACGATTTATGAAACCTACCATGACTTTGTGACAATGGTAGCCTTGTTATTAATCGACGGAACCCTAAAATTTCATGCGTCAGTGCGTTCACACTCCGTTAAAAAAACAGCAACAACAAACAAGCAAAAAAGGCTTTTGAAATTGCTCATCCTGTGTACTAGTTGACACCCGGTGGCGACTGAACTCTGGGGAATGGTGAGGTGCGTTGATGACAGGTGGGAAGAAAGGAATCATAACAGATTCTCGGAATTGGCAGCTTCTTATTAACGGTCAAAATATATAAGCTTATGAATTGATTGTCTCGATTTTTCCCCCACTTAAATGCGCAGTGGAAAGATTATGAGGATGGGCGAAATTGTTGTGTTAACTGGGATGCTAATGTGTATAAGATACGGACTGTCAAAGGTGTAAGGATTGGAAAGATCCTCTTCGTAAAAGAAAAAAAAGGTAATCCACACTCTTTCTCCTTTACACCCTCACCCGGCACCCATCCCATAAACTTTGATCCCTACCCTTCACCCTACCCCACCCCCACTCCCCCACCCAACCCCCCAATCTCGAATGAATGCACATCTTCACATCTCTCGCACATGATATATTATCAACGATGTCTTTCTTTTCATGTTTAACGTTTGTTTTTTGTTTTTGTGCACAAAATAGTGGGGGCGAGGGGGGGCGGCTGGAAGAGCTTTGCCAAACGTATTGTGTGTATTCATTATTGGTATAGAGTTGTTTGGGGTTTGTTTGTTGTTGTTTTGTTGTTTTTTTTTGGGGGGGGGGGTTATGGGGTCCACCGGTCATGAAGAGGAGAAGGATCACTGACAGCTCACAAAGAAATCCTTCACACTGAAAACACAAAGACCTCGCTGGATGTTCTGGTTAATCAACATGACCAGTCTTTTCCGTCACCGTCAGTGCTTTCTGTGTGTCTGTGAACAGTTTTACAAAATCTCTTGTTGTTGCGTTATTTTTGGCTGGTTGAAGTTGTCGTTTTCCAATATGGAGCTGCCTGGGTGGAGCACAGAGAAATCCAAACCATGGTAAACAGCGTGAACATGGCCCATGCCACTATTTTCATGAACGGAGAACAACTGGAAGATGTCGGAAACTTCAAATATCTAGGAGCAACCCTGACAAAAGATGGAAGCAGCAAAGCAGAAATAAGAATTCGCACTGGCACAGCCACTGCAGCCATAACCAAACTGAACAGAGTGTGGAAAAGTAACATCTGATTCTCCACAAAATTCAAACTCTACAAAGCCCTGGTAGTCTCCATTGTACTGTATGGTTGCGAGGCATGGACACTGACGGCCGAAACTGAAAGGAAGATCCAGACCTTCGAGAACAAATGCCTGAGGAAGCTCCTTCAAATTTCCTGGATCGAGCACAGGACCAATGAATATGTACGGAGCAGAATTGAGAACCTTGCTGGACCTCAGGAACTTCTCGTTTCAACTGTGAAGAGACGCAAGCTGATATGGTTTGGGCACAACACTCGACACACCAGTCTGTCCAAAACAATCATGCAAGACACCATCGAGGGCGGGAGAAGAAGAGGAAGACAGCGGAAGAACTGGCATGAGAACATCAAACAATGGACCGGACTCCACACACGTGAGCTGCTGCCGGCGGCTGCTGACAGAGATAGATGAAGAAGGGAGGTTGTGTCTGCGGTCTTCAGGTTTGCCCCAACGACTACTTTGTAGTTATGGGCGTGAGTGAGTGAGTGAGTGAAGTTGTCGAGTTCTGTTCGAGAAACAAGAGAAAGACAGTAACAGAGAGAGAAAAAGAAAACCGAGTCTTTGACATGGTAAAGACTCAGTGGCCCTTCCTTATCCAGTGAGCTGAGTGACTTACTGCAAAATAATGTATTTGAGCAGACAGTGGTCACTGGATAAGAAATAAGTTTCCGTAGGGATGAGTTTGACGACAAATAATTGGGTGATGCACGTAGGGTTGAGTTTGACGACATATTGGGTGATGAACGTAGGGTTGAGTTTGACGACATACTGGGTGATGAACGTAGGGTTGAGTTTGACGACATATTGGGTGATGAACGTAGGGTTCAGTTTGACGACATACTGGGTGATGCACGTAGGGTTCAGTTTGACGACATACTGGGTGATACACGTAGGGATGAGTTTGACGACATATTGGGTGATGCACTTAGGGTTGAGTTTGACGACATACTGGGTGATGAACGTAGGGTTGAGTTTGACGACATATTGGGTGATGAACGTAGGGTTGAGTTTGACGACATATTGGGTGATGCACGTAGGGTTGAGTTTGACGACATATTGGGTGATGCACATAGGGTTGAGTTTGACGACATATTGGGTGATGCACGTAGGGTTGAGTTTGACGACATATTGGGTGATGCACGTAGGGTTGAGTTTGACGACATACTGGGTGATGCACGTAGGGTTGAGTTTGACGACATGATTATTGGGTGATGCACATAGGGTTGAGTTTGGCGACATATGGGTGCTGCACGTAGGGTTGAGTTTGACGACATATTGGTGATGCACGTAGGGTTGAGTTTGACGACATGATTATTGGGTGATGCACGTAGGGTTGAGTTTGACGACATATTGGTGATGCACGTAGGGTTGAGTTTGACGACATGGTTATTGGTGATGCACATAGGGTTGAGTTTGACGACATATTGGTGATGCACGTAGGGTTGAGTTTGACGACATGATTATTGGGTGATGCAGATAGGGTTGAGTTTGACGACATATTGGGTGACACACGTAGGGTTGAGTTTGAAATAAGATTATTGTGTGATGCACATAGGGTTGAGTTTGACGACATATTGGGTGATGCACGTAGGGTTCAGTTTGACGATATATTGTGTGATGCACGTAGGGTTGAGTTTGACGACATATTGGGTGATGCACGTAGGGTTGAGTTTGACGACATATTGGGTGATGCACGTAGGGTTGAGTTTGACGACATATTGGGTGATGCACATAGGGTTGAGTTTGACGTCATATTGGTGATGCACATAGGGTTGAGTTTGACGACATATTGGTGATGCACGTAGGGTTGAGTTTGACGACATACTGGGTGATGCACGTAGGGTTGAGTTTGACGACATATTGGGTGATGCACGTAGGGTTGAGTTTGACGACATACTGGGTGATGCACGTAGGGTTGAGTCTGACGGCATACTGGGTGATGCACGTAGGGTTGAGTTTGACGGCATACTGGGTGATGTACGTAGGGTTGAGTTTGACGGCATACTGGGTGATGTACGTAGGGTTGAGTTTGACGATATATTGACGACATATTGTGTGATGCACGTAGGGTTGAGTTTGACGATATATTGACGACATATTGTGTGATGCACGTAGGGTTGAGTTTGACGGTATACTGGGTGATGCACGTAGGGTTGAGTTTGACGATTATTGGGTGACGCCCTATAGGTCAATTTGTTCTGAGCTTGGCGGTCACTGGATAAGAAATCTGTTTAGTAGGCTGAGTTTAACGACATAGTGGCTGACGCAATTTGTTCAGGGCTTGGGTCGGTGGTCGATGAAGGTTGCCGCGTTGTTCGAGGGGTGTGTCCTTCACATAAAAATAGAAGTGGGGCCTCCTTAAAAATAAAAAAAACAAGAGTGAGTCATGCACAAAAAAACTTGACAAGAAAGGTAAATTAACAATAGTGTCGTCATTTGTCAGGTATCCCGATTGCAGGATGTATTGCTGTACTCTTCATTCAGTGCAAGGCCACAAAATATGAACCGAAAGATTTTCTTTCATGACCCATCACGCCAGAAAATGAACACACCTCTGTATTTGCATGTTGTGTTTGCATGTCGGTATGTTATCGTTTGTGTGATCTGCTTGTTCGGTTTAACACGATGGCGTTTTAGTCGAAATGCTCCCGACTGTGCGTTGAAACTGCGGATAGAACCATTATTTACTGTGCCAATTCCGCTTGCTTTGTGTTCAACAACTCGCTGCCAATTACTTCAGCTTCATTTGCTGCTATATCTTGAACTTGGTTGAATATGGAAAGTTTTTATTATGATTGAGAGACATAGTACGACGGAGGGGCCTGAGAGAGACAAATAGAGTGTCTTTGAAATGGTAAATATTGACCCTTGGAACCATTCTGTTCTGTGACAGATTTGCTTGTTTGTTTGTTTGTTTGTTTTCCTCATCAACTTGCTAACGGTCCGTTATTTACGTTATATCTCTGTTAATGTCATCATTGCTTGAACGTATGGGTTTTTTTGGTTGTTTTTGTTTTGTTTTGTTTTTTGTTGTTCTTGTCGTTGTTTTTTCTCGAATGAAAGCTAGCTAATGAAGGCTTTGGTGAATTTACTGACAGAGCAAAACGTAAAGCAGTGCTTTTGAAATTAATGAACAGTACACAATAAACAAGGACATTTTCAACAAAATTTATTGTTCAGACAGAAACACTGAGTCACACAATGAAAACATGCCAGGTAGTGTGGCAGTATAACTTACTGGGAAGTCAGCGAATGCGTACTAACTGGCATGTTTTTTGTTGTTGTTGTTTTTTGTTTGTTTGTTTTTTTGTGGGTTTTTTTGTTTCTGTTTGTTTGTTTGTTGTTGTTTTTTACTTGGTATTTTTGTCTGAACAAAATATTTTCAAAATAATTTCTTTGTTGAAAATGTGCTTGTCTGTCTTGTAATGTCCTTCAAAGAAACTTTGCTTTCCACTCTGTGTGTGCGTGCGTACGTACGCGTGCGTGCGCCGGCGTGCGTGTGTGTGTGTGTGTGTGTGTGTGTGTGTGTGTGTGTGCAATGCTTGAATAATGTGATATACTGTAACCTCTGATTCCTCTGGTAGGTTTTTTGTTCTCTTATATCCAAACCTCACGGTGAATTGATGTTTGTATGTAATGCTAGTGTTGCAATTTTGCACGTGCACGTATGCACAGAGAGACAGGGGGAGTGAGGTGGAGAGGGAGTTACAAATATCGGTACATGGCAGAGTGTAACATCGGCACAATATGTCTCATTTCTTGTTTGTCAACACTTCTGTTTGTCTTTTCTTATCTTTAAAAAAAAAATGAATTGGATAATGCCAATAAATCAATTCTGACGACTTGCACCAAATATTGACAAAGTATTGACTGTGTGTTCCTGGTTTCAAATCATGTTTTGTGTAAACTTGTCCAGATGTTTATGTTTATTTTTTACTCACGCGACTACTTTGCTCATCAGATTGCCTATTTGACATTAGTTTAGTTGTGTTGACATAATATTAAGCGACTATAGGATTTGCAAATCATCTACCACCCTACAGACACACGTACTCAATGGTGTTTTGATATCCTGTAATGTTTTAGCGACTCTGATTATTCCAGTGAGACAGAGTTTCAAGACAGCCATGTTGCTGTTAGTTTTTCGTTCTCTACTCTCCATTCTAAAAAGCTTCCAGCATATTATATTCGTATTTTGAAAACTTTTTGGTTTTCTTCGTTTTCGTGAATCCATTATTCTTTATTTTTTTCTGTGTGTTATGTACTTACATTTCATCATTATTATATTTGATTGTATATTTATTATTCATCATTATTGGTATTATTTTCCCCACTCAACGCCTGACTAAGCGCGTTGCGTTGCTACTGGTCAGGCATCTGCTTAGCAGGTGTGGCATTGCGTTTATATGAATTTTTCCGAATGCACTGAACAGAACTTGTGTGTTTCGGTTGATGTTACAGGATATGAACCTGTATGCATGTCGGTGGAGTGGCAGTTAATGTTTATGAGCATTTTCTGTTTAGCACCGTTGGGTGTTCGCGACTGTTTTTGGAGCAACCCCCCCAAAAAAAAGCATTTAACTTGTTCGCTCAAATTCATCAAGCTATGTTGTTGAGATGGCATTTAGCGATTCGATATGTATTAATTTTGTTCTGTGTTTGTTGACTTTGTTTTATTTGTTGATGTAAACCAAACCATGATGTAATCATCTCATACGGTTTAAGTCACTTGCGCGTTTTTTGGCGATTCAGTCCGTAATTATTTTCCTCTTCACAATTGAGGAATGATTTTTTTCACAGAGAGGGATAGAAATGAGAAAATAAGATGAGTCGTTGGGAGGTGTGTGTATGTAGGTGTGTGTGTGTGTGTGTGTGTGTGTGTGTGCCCATGCGTGCTTACAAACCGCATGTATGCATGAACAGAACAAATCAAAAACTTTCAAGTTTGACTGTTCACCAAAGGAGACGACATCAACAGTCAGTACATTGTTTCGAACAATGTTCGCAACGACTGGCTGACAATATTTTTAACTGATAAAGTGTTTTCATCTGCAAGGAGGAGGACATCTGGAATTTGTCAGGAGTATCAATGGACAGTGTTCTTTTTATCTTTGAAAATAATGGACTGTTTGTCGGAATGAAAAATGTCTCAAACGTTCTTGTGTTTTTCTGTAAAACGTACTTAAGGTTGCGCTGCAGAAAACTTGGTCCTATTACCCTTTCAATTCGTCTTTTAAGGTTTAACATAAGGGTGTTGGTGTATGTTTGATTCTCCGTTTGATTCTTACCAAACAGATCATATTTCTGTCATGTGTGTCTTTTTTTTCTTTCAATTTTACAATTGGAAGACCATGTATCTTTGACTCCTTTCTTTATAGCTGTTCGAGCGGGAGAGAGACGTTCCGTTAGCTTTCAAAGCTCATTGTGATAATATGTATGCTACACCTCTCACAGATCTGAAAGTTGTTTTTTTTTTTTTTTGTTTTTTTTTCTTCTTCTTTTTTGGTTTTTTGTTTGTTTTTTGTTTTTGTTGTTTTTTTGCATCCCAAAAACAGAGTAACTGTCTTATAAAACGACATTCGTATTGTTCATGAGTGACCCCCCCACCACCACCCGACTCCCCAAAAGAGCACATATGCTCAGAAGGCTTCGTTGTTCTGTAATGAAGCAGTGGAGAAGTGTTTGTGTGTCAAACAGACTGCTCTGACCGTTACACTTGCTCAGTGTGGGTTGATGAATACAGAAGAAACACTCCAGCGCAAAAAGATTCCAAAGCGAATCGGATAAAGAGACACGTCTCTTCCATGTCTGAATGTGAGGCTGAGGGACCCTCCAAACAACACATCAGGACCACCTGTGGAGAGCCACTGAGATATCGTCGTCCTTGGCCCTTATGTCTGCCGCCTTGCCTCCCCCCTCCCCCCCACCACCTCTCCAGAGGACCACGCGGGATGTACAAGCACGCCGACTTGTGCTCAGAAAACGCCTGTGCCCACTTTTTCGCCGGGGACGTTTCCTGACTGTCAAGCTGACCTCTTCCTACAATGTGTCATCTGGATGGGTGCGAGTGCTGTGCGCTCGGTTTTCGTCCGTTCCAGCAACAGATTCTGGAGGGGTGTTTGCTTCTGGATTATACTTACCATTTAGTATGCTCATCACATGAAATAGGTGGTTCCTCCAGTGCCCTCCTGGTCCAGTGCCAGCAATACCTTGGTGGAAGAGCTCATGTCACCTGTTCGAAGCGCTGGCAATGGTTTCCGCAAGAGTTTCCTGCACCATTGCCAAGAACATTCCATGCAATATGAACATGTTCGTGGAGCTGACTGGGGTGGGCGGTGCCAGAGTACTCTGGGACTGTCAACGTGACTGTACCAATGCCTGGCATTTAGCAGAGCTTCGATGTTCGTGCTGAAGACGGGCAGTGAAAGGCTCTACCGCTGTGACCAAACAGCACGCGCCTTGTAGTATGTGCGCTGCTGTCGTGGGTGTGGGTGCACCGGGAAGGAAGGATAGGTGGGGAACATTAGGGATGGTCCGACAGGAAACAAACATTTCTGAAGTGGGACAAGCCTCATGGATGTGTACACAAAACGCCAGACACGGTGTGGAGAAATGTTTGTAAAATTACGATTATCTTGTGGGGGGGGGGGGGGATATATTGAAATACACAACTGCATTCCTCGGACCTAGGCCTTACAGATACTGAGTTTACAAGTGTGCCATGTGCGTAATATCCCAGTCTGTTTAGCGCATACTTTCAACTAAAGGCAGCGGAGGCAAACAGACCCTGTTTCCTAACGTGGTAAACGAGAACGAGGAGGGCCGTTCTGATGCTGAAGGAGGAGTCTGTTGGGACGTGCTTCATCCAGACATTGACACCACTCCTCTCTGGCCAAGCACCACCCTCGAGCATCTTGCACCTGATCCTGGGGTAAACAGACTGCAGACAGTGGTAAAGGAGCAGCCAGACATCTGTCCAATGTGTGTGGATTGGATTGGATAGCTTGCCTCAGTCTATAACAAAACTGCACGTTTTCAGTCGTTCAGGCTACATCACACACCTAAGTAACCTTGAGGATTGTGCACGTAATTTGAGCGCTACATGTAATGCACAGGGTTTCGTTGAGATTTTGCTCGATAAATTCTTCAGTGAGTGTAACACAGAGGATCGGAGGGAAATAATCAGTGAAATTAGAAAAAAATATGGACTGTTTCGCTGTTAATCGGCTTTTCCAGAAACATACGCCCATCAGTGTGCTGAGGGTTTCCACTTTTCAAGTCGGTCATTTCAAACTCGTTAGTGGGATCCACATAATAGAATGACATAAATTATGAAGCCTGTTAAATCGTCTGTTGACAATGATGGTGCCTTTTTCGTGTCACAAAAAGATGCACGTTTACATGAGCGTGCAAGGAGATGTTTATGCATGTTTGTGTATGTCCAGAACACAATTATAACTATATACATGAATCATGAAATGCACCTGTGAATGTCAGATTTGAAACACTAATCAGTCCTTCATTTTTTTTTTCTCTTTCTTTTTTTCTGTAAACTCCAGATTAAATCTCTCAAGCGGCGTTGACGCGCAAGTAAAGATTACTATCGCTTTCCAGAGTGCTTGTGTGTGTGTGTGTGTGTACTGATGCTACTTTTGATTATCTGAAAACTGTTTCGTAAAAAAATTAGTTAATTTCGACTACACTCGTTTTCATGAGCCAGTTGTGCACAAATTAAAAAAAAAATTAAGATCCATAATCATTCCTCTGTTTACGCAGTGACTTTTGTTTGTTTCGCCACACGTTTGTGTTGGATTATGTTGTTGAGTATAGAATGTATATAATTCTATCCCAGATATTCGGGACAGCAGTTGCTTCCTCTCTGCTGTTCTGATGGTCATAGTTGGACACGACTGACTTATCCTCCTCTCTTCGGAGTCGGCGAAAACTTAAAGAGGTCTGTTTCACACCTGTATTCATGCATGCATGCAAGCACACTGCATACAAATAAAAGACACAACGCTCCAAGATAACAGGAACGTGGGAGTGGTGGTTTTCAACAAGCAAGTGAATTTTACTCAAGGCACACAGACTTCATGTCGTCTGCTGCAGGAAAAGAGGCAAGATGTGACGCGTCCATAAAGAAATGTTGTTGTTGACTCGTTGCCTCGTGGTTTTTCTTTTGTATAGCATCTATCACAGTCAACAGTAGTTCGTGTGATACAGGGTTTTCTCCTTTTTTTTTTCACCCCTCGAATACAATAACAACCTAACCATTACCAGTGGTGTGGTGAAGACATACTTGGTTTTGTTTGTTTGTTTGTTTTTTTTCAAAAAAGAACTGGACTCTAAAAAAAAAAAAAAAGTGTTTTAACTGGATAAGAAAAAACAAATATCGGTTCCCACTCAGACAATCTTTTGCTGTCGTCTTTCCTGAAAAATACTGAAAGTGATGAAGAAAAACAAAACATTTAATAATAATAATAATAAAATAATTCCCTTCTTTCAGTATAACAACAGATTTCATAACAGGACCGAATTTTTACACATTTTCCAAACTGGCTCTGTGTTCACTTATTTTGTATCAATTGACATTTCGGGATGATTGGCAATTATTCACATCTTTCCTCTTTCCCCTGTATATCAACACAAATATGTACATACAGTACCAGACATTGTACATACAAAAATAAAATAAATACCTGTACATAAGGATTCATAGCACCAGCAAGGTTGCGGTATATTCTTTGTGCCGCGTATTTTCTGTGGTGGAGCGTAGGAGAGACAGAAAAAAAAAAATTTTTTTTCTCAGTCACGCTCTTAGGATATCAATTAAAGCTTCGTTTTCGGTATTCCTTTTTCCAAATATATTTATAAATATTGGGATCTCTTTTCTTTCCTTGGGTAAAGCAATGTATAGGTGTTCACAAAAAAAGAACAAAATAGTATAGATCGTTCAAAAAATATCCTGTATTTCCCTCCCCAAATACATATTTCAGACTGCTTAATCTAGATCTACCTTTCACTTCTGTAGCAAAAAGCTTATCCTTCATTAGAGAAACACTAAATTCTGCAGTGGGAAAAAAAATATTAGAGTTTTTTCTCACTGTATTTCATACTGATTCTCATTTGTCTTGGTGATATATTTTTCTTCATAATTTGGAACAATCGATCGAAAATGGCGGCTCGGACATCTAGGAAACATAGACCCAGTCCTGTAAGGATGACAAAATATTTCGTTTTTTGGATATTGACAAAAACAAGAGAACAAAATTTAATAAGTTTGGCAAGGAAATATGACGGGAAGAAAAATGAAGATATCAGAGGCACTAACATCGTGGGGTTTTTTGGGCGTGGATTTTTTTTTTTTTTTTTTTTTAACACAGATTTAGTACCGTTTTGGGGATAGCTGTAACTTTCAGTCGCGCGGCCAAGGTCAATCGTTAGAGAACGACCTTGACCGTTGTTTTTGTTTTCAGTGTCCGGAACATACTTTCCCGTGGAACGGCCCTGACCCGACCTTTTGACCGGACCTCAGTGCAGCCTTTTCGATTTTCCAATCATCGCAGGAAAAAAAGAAAAAAAAATGACGGTGTCTTGTCATCAAAGCTTAACTTAAAAAGCAACAACTTGGCAACATGGATTGCTAGCATCGATGGTTGCTCAGGCTGTTATCCTGCCCTCAATCCTGGGATGTTCTTTTTTCAGGAGATAATCTTCAGCTTGTAATGGGACACACACAAAAAATGACAGCACACATCGTGTTGCCTACTTGATCAATTAAAAAATACCAAAAATCTTAAAAACTACACATTATACCTTCTTTCTCTCCCCCTGCTTTGGGACCGTATGGCTATTGACTGGTGGCTCAGTGTCCTCGCAACGAGTGTCGGACTGACCGTCCCGATATATATATATTTTTTTTTTCAATTAACTTTTTTTTAATTTCGTGTAACCGTCGCAGTAAAAAGGCTGCCTGGCTGGCTGGCTCTCTAGCCGGAAGAGCGAGGCTGCTTGTCTCCCTTGGTTGGCCTGGCGCCGCTAGGTGGAGCGTGCAGCGCGTGCTTATCCCGCTTTCGCTCTCTCTCCTCTGACAACAACGCGGCGAGCTCGTGCATGCTGTAGTGGCGCCTGTCGAGTGGCGACGCTCTCTCTCTCTCACTTCTCCGTCTCGTCCCGTCTTGGATCGGGGCCATCCCGACCACTCCTTAGTTGCCTGCTACCACGTTGTCCTGCACACAGCAGCCAGAGCTTCACGTGCTGTACAGTCATTGTGCGTGCATGCGTCCACACTGACAATGGCATGCGCGCATGCTTCAAGCATACACACACACACACACCTGCACGCACGCATAAACACTTACATACTGTCTATATGTGTAAATGCACACGCACGGCACACGCGCACTTACATTCACACATATCAACGAACACATACGCTCCATCAATCTATCAGAATAAGCAAAATGGAGGGAAAAGAAAAGAAAAGTTTGTTTTCTCTAAAACGTTCAGAACTCTCCCTCTCTCTCTCTCTCTCTCTCTATATATATATATATATATATATATATATAATCTTTCTGTGATACACATATGCTCGCACACATACACACACGCACATATACTGTCCTATTCTGTTCACAAACACACACCCGCGCGCACTCTCTCTCTCTCTCTCTCTCTCTCACACACACACACACACACACACACACACACACACACTCACACACACACACACACACACACACACACACACACACACACACACACACACACACACAATTACAGCCCTTAAAAAAATGGCATGCTGCCAAGTCAGTCTGCAATATAAAAAAAAAGGAATCATTTCAGTCATCAAAGAAACCATTCACACCCATAATGTGAAGTTCTTGCATTCCTTCACGGACCATGAGGCTTCAAAAAACTGCCTTCAGATCTGCTGAAACGATCACATGGTTATCTTATTTTATTTTATTTTTTAACATCTCCTCTATCTTTCACGTACCAACGTCTGAAGATGTGTGTTTTCATTCCGAGTAACAAAATCCTGTTTGCTGTCGTGGCGAAGTGGTTAGTGTCACGGGTCGACGACTAAGAGAGGACTCTGGTTCGAACCCCGAAAGAGGTGGCATTCTTCGGCCCGTGGCCAGCTCCTACCCCGGAGTTGAGTGTTCTATGAGCTTCGAAGGGGAAGACAGGCAGCGCGCAATCGTGGTTCATACACTTCACAGATACGTCTTTGGAAATGTTGCTCAAGTTCACCTAAATGATCAATGTAATTACCCTGAAGACTCAGGTCTATTTTTTTGGTATTTTCGTAGCTGCCTTCTAGTAAATACCTGAGAAGCAAAATGGGACGAATACGCTACTATGGCTGGCGAACCTCGTCGTCTGTTGTTTTCCAGCCATAATAAACCGCTGTATACAAAGTGGAGATAAACGTACTAATTTTACCATCATCTATCTAAACACAAAATACTGCTAAAATGCTCAAAAAAAAAAAAAATGTTTAGAAATTCTAAAATACTTACCATTCATGCGTTGACGCTAAACAATAACAACAAAAATCTGTGGAAATACAGGCTGCGTAATTACTGTTTAACATTCGTGCATAAAAGGTGAAAAAAAAAAACACCCAAAAAACAAAAACACCATTCATCACGTCCGGACAGAGTGAACTCACAATGTCGCTTTAAATCGGAAACGAAAATGCAGAGACACCATTCCACAGCTATCGGCATTTCATTCCCACTTCTTCATATCTATAAAGGAGTAAAATTTATAAATCATGAAACGTTCTTTCTGAAGTTCCAGTTTCATCTTAGATTTGTTTAAATTCAAATTATAAATCAACCTCTCTTTTCTTTTAATTGTAAACACACACACACACACACACACACACACACACACACAAAGAGAGAAAGAGAAGCTATAGGTGAAATCTATGGCACATGAAGCACGCACACACACACGCACACGCACACACACACGCACACACACACACGCACGCACGCACACACACACACGCACATCATTCACATACAATATACAGCACCTTAAATTATGGATACCCTCCGCATAGGGTTCCGGCCACAATTGTTCACCTGAAATGAAAAAAACAACAAAATTACATTGTGCACAAAAATTATGCACAACTTGGAATAATTGAAGCAGAAAACACAGCATAAGGCACTACGATTATCTTTATTAAAAAAAAAAGAAAAAAAGAAAAGAAATCAACGGTAAAATGCAAAAGAACGATCAATAGGAGAAACGAAATAAATAATGGCATTAAATAAGGAAACTACTGCAGAAAGAGCAAGGGGAAAAAAAACAACCACATCTGTCAATGTGTAAGCATAATGTCGAATTACCAACATTGGGCGGCCGCAGAATGTCTTCCGGTGATAAAAAAAAAAAAAAAACTCTAGGGAGAGCTGGACAGAGAAGAAGCCCCCCTAAGTCAAGTGTTTCGGCCCTGAACTCCTTACCCTCTAATGGGGCCGGGCCGCACCCAGGTCATGACCCCTGGATGCCCTTGTATTGCCGAACGCGCGCCCCCAGGGTGGTCGCCACTTCAGGACTGAGTCACCTTTTCTAGCAGACGTTTTAACCACTGAGCCATCATACGCCTAGTTTCCGTAGGCGACCAGATCCAACTGGAACTCTTTTCTGCTGCTTCTGCCATTGCCTTGAGAGCCAATGTCCTCTCTCTGCCAGAAATCGACAGCTGTTTCATGAGGCTGTGGGCAGATGCGCCCACAAACCCTCTTGCACCAATCTCTATGGCAAGGACTTTGGCTTGGAAGCCAGATTCTCTCAGGTTGCTGGCTAGGCTAGCATACTTCTCGGTCTTGTACGTGTGGGATTCCTTCATTCTGCTTTTCTTTATACTGCTGCCTATAATTATCATGATAACGAGGAGGCGCTGTGGCACAGAATCAGTTAGCCGTCAAATTTCTGACCCAGTGTTCACCACTGATCCAGGGTTTTCCACTGGGCCCCATTTTAGCATGGTGGTGTGTCCTTTGGGAAAGGCGCTTTTCTCTCTGATTCCCCTCACTCTCCCTGTGTGCGTGTGTGTGTGTGTGTGTGTGTGAATGGGCATCTGGCTATGGTTGGGGACACTGAACTGAATATTGAGCTCGATGGTGGGAGAAGGTTTACAACAACGGAAGGAGGGGGACTGAACCCATCCTCGCCCTGCCTTCTGCTGGCGACTGAGTCCTGCCCTAGACACAGAGGATAGGGAATTCACCACGTTCCCGATGGCCGTAAAACACTATGCGGAAAAGGCTTTTACCTTAACCATCAACCGTGACATCATGGGATCCAACATTCACACGACTTGTCAAACAAAACTTGTATTGGCCAATCAACAGTACATGAACATTATATTAAACTTCTGTGTGTGTGAGTGTGTGTGTGTGTGTGTATGTCTGTCTGTGTAATCGTGACATCCATACAAATATTTTTTTAAAGAGACAATTAAAAAAATTTGTACAGAAAAAAGTTAAACTGGCATTATTGTGCGTTCCACCAAATTTATATATATATATATTTATCGACAATTTACTGCTAATACTACTACTAAAAATAATGATAAGGAGAAGAATAAAAATGATAATAATATTAATAATAATAATAATAACACCCGAGCCATATCCGAACTTAAGAGCGGCAACTCACTTCGAAACTTTGAAGAATTTCTTCGGTTTCTGTAACCAGCTGGAGTCCAGAAACCTGGCCCGGGATTTCTTCTTCTCCTCGCTGGAAGCCGCCACGGCCTCGCCCTCAGAGCTGGTGGAGGAAGGGCGCGCTTTGGCTCCTTCGCCCCCTTCCGCCCCCAACTCCTGGGGGCCCCGGAGGGACTCGGCGCTCTGAGGCCGCTGTGGCGTGGCTTCTGGAGACTGGGCTCGAAGGGAAACCCCCAAGTCGAAAGACATGGACTGCTTACAGAGCACCCCTATCGTCTCCATCTTCTCCCGGCCACCGCCCCCGCCACCACCCCCTCTCCGCTCTTGGCTCCTGGGCGAGGAGGGGGTCTTCTTCTTGGACGGCTGCGGGGAAGCGGAGGAGGAGGAGGAGGATTTGGACTTGGTGCAGGCGGAGGACTGACAGCACAGGACGTTCTTGCTGTTGGTGGAGGACGAAGGAGAGATCTTCTGGCCCTTCTTCTGCCGGATGCTGAGGAGGGCGGGGTCCAGAAACTCTTCTGCGATGTGCTCGATGGACTGGCTCCCGTTGTCGGGCCCGCCCAGCAGGTGGCGGGACTGGGGCCGTTCGCCTTCCGACACGCAGTACGTGGCCGCTCGTTCTCGGGACTCGCCGTTCTCGGCGACTGGAGGCTGGTCAGAAGCCAGCGCAGGCATGGACATGTGACTGGTTGGACTTATAGTTGAGTCTGGTTTTGCTTCGTATGGGGAGGCTGCCGCCGCGGCCCCCTCTGTCACTGACGCAGGCTGCAGAGGGACTCCTCCTCCCTCCGCGGCTCTGGCCCTGTCAGAGGCGGCCAGCTCCGGGGACGTTAAGGTCTGGTCTGGGGTCGTTGGTCCGTGGGCTTCTTCCCCCCCTGCGGCGAAAGCCTGGGTGAGCTTCTTCACCTGGCCGTCGTTGGTCAGGTCCTGGAGGGGCAGGGAAGAAGACGGCGTCTTGTGGCTGGCTGTGTCGGTTGGTCCGCTGGAAGAGGAAAGTTTGTGGACGAGGCTGGCGACCAGGTCCGAGTGCGCTCTTCCCGGGGAGTCTGCCCGGTGCAGGGACAGGGAGGAGCTGGCACTGGAGGATCCTGCGCTCTTCACGGGGGTGTTCTCTCGCGAAAGTCTCCTGACGATGGCCTGCACGTACGTGGTGTCCGAAACGTTCTCCTTGTCCTGCTGGGGGCCCGGGGCGGCACTGGCCGACCCTGATGCTGCCCCGGACTGCGGGGCCTTGCCCGGCAGGTAGCGCTGCATGATGCGGGTGGCGTAGATGGAGTGGCCGCTCCGGTACCGCTGGCTCTCCTGCAGCAGCTCTGCGGCCGGCTTCAGGCGGCGCACACGGGACACCAGCCCGACCCGCGGCAGGTGCAGGGTGGGGCTAGGCGTCTTGCGGAACTCGATCTTCCGCTCCTCCGTCTCGCACACCGTGGCCCGCTTCTCGAACTTCTGGATCACGTCCCGAAGCGGGGCCTCCGCCTGGGTGCTGTCCGGTTCACATCCATCCATGTCTCCCACGCTCTTGGAGCGGTGGCCGGGAGTGGGGGACTGCTGAGGGGTGCTCTGTCTGGGCAGTGGGGGCTTTGCGCTCTCTCCGCTGTGAGTCGATCTCGGGGAGGAGGAGCGGTCTTTCCGCCTCTCTCTCTCCTCCTTCTGTCGGCGGAGATACTTGTGCCGCGAGACTGGACTCCTCACGGCCCTGGGGGCTTGTGGTGGTTGTGGTGGTGACTGTCCTGGACTTGGGATATCTACACCGCCGGCAGCCGCCTCTGAAGAAGGTGGGGGAAGACCCTGCAACGAGCCTTCTCCCTGCGGACTGCCGGAATCTAGCACAGACTTTGTACACTCCATCACAGACTGGGTTTGGGAATACGTGTCCTCATCAGGGGAGGCGGCGGAGGACGGGGGGGCGGGCGAGGGGGGGTGGTCACCCCCCACACCCCCCGCGGCATCCGGCCTCGGTGGAATGGGTTGAGTAGCGGGGGTCTCAGTCTCTGGGGGTGTTGTCTGCAGCCCTTCTTTAGCGTCCTCAGGGCCGCTGGGGCTGCCGCTGGCCGGCGTCTGGGCGAGCAGAGTGGGAGACCCCGTCTCCACTTTGCTGACCTCAGACGTCGTGGTGGTGGTGCTCGCTGCTGTTGTTGATGATGTCGCTGCTGGTGGTGGTGGTGATGCTGGTGGTGGTGGTGACGGCGACATCGTCGACTCTTTCCCCTCCGGGGGCTGTGCAGACAGGCTGCTGGACGCGTCTGCCGAGGCAACAACAGCAGGTTTGGTCTCCCCTTGCTCCGCCGCCCGCGTGCCCTTGGCGGGGGTTGGTGTCTTGAGCATGGCTGGGGCAGGGGAGGCCCGACTCACGGGCGTGGTGGTGGTAGCCACCTTGGACGCCAGGTGGCGCTCCTGGTGGTCGGTGGACTTCTCCTGCGGGGTGGGCGCCGCGGACGTCTTGGTGGAGGGGCCAGGGAAGGCGGAGGACACGGGTGGTATCCCCCGCTCCACCACTGTACTGATGATGGTGGCGCTGCTGGTGGTGGTGGTGGTGGTGGTGGTGGTGGTAGTGGTGGCCCCCTGGGCTATTCCCGCCGTAGGAATGCTAGCATCTTCATCTGCAAAGTGGGAAGACACACACGGGTTTGGCACAGTGATATACACGTGTGTACAAGCGCGCATTTCTGAAGCCTGACTGCATGACACAGGACACGACTGATGGATGTATAAAGGCAGCTGTCAGTTTGGCTCTACTCCAGTGTCTGTAAAGTGCTTGGAGTTGGGTCTCTGACCGAGGGCAGGCGCTACATAAGTATTATTAATAACAATACAGAGCTTGACGCAGTGTCCATACATTGCATCACTCAGAATGCATACATTAATTAATACATCAAACGTCCAGCCAACTTACCCGCGAGCCATGTTCTATGTCATTCCACACAGTGCAACAACGAACCAAAGCATTCACAGAAACCACAGGGCCATCAACATGAAAACATTTTTTTAAGAAAGAAAAAAAGGAATGAACCATCAATTTTTAACAGAAAAAAAGAGGTGAAAAACAATTAGGGTAGGGACGCGATATAAAAGAAGGAAGATACAAAAAAAGCAAAGAATATATCTTTAAAGCATGAAAGAAAAAAAAGAAACACGCCAAGCAAGTGCTACAATGAGTATGCCCAGTCAGGAAACCACTGTAAATCAGACATGCGCGTTTACGGGTCTTGTCACTTGCACATTTTTTTTTCGGGATAGCTCAGTGTCCGAAAAACATGCACAGTCGATTAACCAACAATCACGGATAAACTGAACTTCAACTCCAGCACAAGAAGAACAACATGAATTGGAGTAAGACTGTAACACAAAGATGGTAATGAAATAGCACACTTAAAAACTATTTGTAACACACACACACACACACACACACACACACACACACACACACACACACGCGCGCGCGCGCGCGCGCGCGCATTATAGATAGATAGATAGATAGATAGATAGATAGATAGATAGATAGATAGATAGACAGACAGATTAAACATTATATACATGCAGACTCCCGACCAATATACTATAAGATTTTTATTGTTGGAATGCTGCATAACGACAAAGCGTATGAAAATAATACAGAAAAAAAACACCCGGGCTTCATATCAAACATACATACATAGAGTATAAAGGAGTCGGTAAGGCGTTGGCCTTTTGATCCAATGTACATCAGCGACACACAGATAAGCCTGCCTGCCTACTCATCCGTCGGTCCGACGGGAGACTCCATCATCACATCACATACATCAGCGATCCAGGTGACCCGTTTCAGCATGTTCGTTTGTTTGCTTTTTCTTGGGGGAAAGGCCCTTTACTGCAACCCTGGTGTGACTGGGTACCAAACTTCTATCTATTTTTCAAATACTCATCTTAGTTTCCTCCCTTCATTTATCCTGCCCCCCCCCCCCCTCCGATCCCCACACCCGACCCACCTGCAACTCATCATACATCCACCCAGGTGTGACTGGGTACCAAACTTCTATCTGTTTTTCAAATAATCATCTTAGTTTCCTCCCTTCATTTATCCTGCCCCCCCCCCCCCCCCTCCGATCCCCACACCCGACCCACCTGCAACTCATCATACATCCACCCAGGTGTGACTGGGTACCAAACTTCTATCTGTTTTTCAAATAATCATCTTAGTTTCCTCCACCCTTCATTTATCTCCCCCCCCCAGCTCCCCCCTCCCCCGTACATCCACCCAGGTGTGAATGGGTACCAAAACTTCAAATACTTATCTGAGTTTCCACCTCCATTTACCCTGCCTTCCCCTCACCCCCCGCCCCTACAACTCACCATACATCTGCCTCATCCTCTCCAACCTTGTTTGTTTATTTATCACTGAATAATAACATTCAAATGCCATTAAAAAAAATTTTTTAAACACTAACTAGATGTCTTCTCTCATCAGTATGTGTGACGGAGCATTAAGCATGGTTAATTTATTTTTAAATGATACTGCTGTACAATAAATCGGGGTAGTTTGCATTTTGTTACGCGTCACAAACTATATGTTGACACTACGATAATATGTAACAATTCCACTCACGATGGACATGGCCATGGAGATACTGCATAAAAATATCATCTCGAAGCTAGCTGTTGACAATACTGCAAAACACTGGTCTTGAAATTGAACCTGCTTCCTTTGTTCATGTGTCTTGGTGGACGTGTTTTCATAATATATTCCCACAAAAGGGGGTCAAACATGCGCATGAAACTATGAAATGAACAACTGCAATGAAAAATGCGAGAAAAAAATATGAAGCTTTTTATGTGTATGTTTTCTTCTGTTTTAACAACAACAACAGCGACAACAAAAGAAGAAGAAAAAAAAAGAAGGAAGAGAAGAAGGAGAACAAGAAGCAGCAGAAGCAGCAGCAGGAGGAAGAGGAGGTGGGGGTGGAGAAGAGGAAATCACAGCGAAAACAACACTTAACAAGAGAGGCAAGGCCTTCAAGACTCACTTGTGATAAATTAAGTCCCCTAGCATTAATTACAGAGTAATTTCCCTTTTTTACTATCTGCACCAAAACGTTTGCAAAATAAATAAAAATTCCATGCTTAGCAAAAGAAGTTCCTATTTGAACAAAAAATGATAATAATGACTTCTCTTGTTGTTGTGTCAGAATAAGAGGTCAAAGTGCCAAGTTCAGAGAATACAAAAAATATAAATATAACAGTAAATGCAGTTTGCATACAATTAGGCTTCTTTTTTTTTTTCTTTTTTTTTGTGCCTATCCCAGAGGTGCAATATTGTTTTAAACAAGATGACGAAAGAACTGAATTTTTCCTATTTTTATGTCAATTTTGGTGTCAACTGACAAAGTATTTGCAGAGAAAACGTCAATGTTAAAGTTTACCACGGACACACACACACACACACACACACACACACAGAACCGAACACCGGGTTAAAACATAGACTTACTTTGTTTACACAAGTGAGTCAAAAATAGTGCTATACTACAGAGCCAACAAGTGCAACTCAAACCCAACAAAACACAGCACTACTCTCAGTCTGTCGATGAATCTGGTGACTGTGCACCGTGAGGACTTACCTTTCTATGGGACCGATCCTTCCCTTTCCCTGGCAGCAGTGGGTTTAGCAGCGAGACACAGATTCACACACACAGCATGCTCAGTTGTTAGAAATCTAATCTTGCTATAATTATTATCGTTCATGCCACATGCCGTTTTAGTCAGAGTGAGTGAGTGATTGTATCGAGTGATTGTGTGTGTGTGTGTGTGTGTGTGTGTGTGTGTCGGTGTGTGTGTGTGTGGAAAGAGAGAGATTCTGTACAGCTTCATTTCACAATCCGCTCTTAAACCCCAACCGCACCCCTACCATTCTTGACCACTACCTCCTCCATCCCCACCCGCCACACACTCAAAGGTGAAAATGTGTTTACCTCGTTCGTTTTCTAAATCTGCAGTTCCATCTGTTTCCACGGGAAATGTTTTATGTGACAATAAAGGAACGTTTCAAATAGTTCACAGTTTAATTAGGCTCCCCAAAGGATCTTTGTTGTGATTTCACTAGATAACTAGTTAGTTTGTTGTTTTATTTTGTTCATCTCCAAGTCTGAAAAGTAAAAATCGAGGAGAGAGGAATAGGAAAAGTAGCGATGACATCTTGGAGGGGGCTGGGGGGTCTAAGAATCACAGATGTCGATATACATTAAATAAGAGTTTCTGTTTCTCAAGGATGGATCACTGTGTTAGTCCATATAGACTGCACCACATCTGCTGACCAGATGTCTGACAAGAGGCATTACCTAACGCGCTTGGCCAAGCATTGAGTGCATGCATGCATATATATATATATATATATATATATATATATATATATATATATATATACCTGTGTACCCATCGAGTGGATTTCAACAGAATTTTGCCAGAGGACAACCCTTCTGTTGCTGGTGGTTCTTTCTTCAGTGTGCCAAGTGCATGCTGCACACGGGACCTTGGATCATCTTCTTATCCCCAAGCCTAGATGCTCTGTTTGATTTGTCCATTCAAACTTGGGAGAAAGGGTGACAGGGGGATTGGAAACACAAACCCTCAGGGACAACGTATCGGTAGCTGAGCGTCTTCACCCCTCTGACACCTTCCTCAATAAACAACAGAACGACCATGTACTAGTTCATCGTCTGGAGTGTGAGCATGAGAAATGCTTGAGGCAACTTGAAAGACGAAGCGCCGAGTCTCCCTTAGTTTTAAACCAGGGGTTGCTATGCCAAACAATAAGGTAGTCAGAACGAGGCTAACCATTGGAGTAATGTCCCTTGGATTATCTGCATCTTAACCGATACAATCGTAACTAGATGTATTGTATGATGTATTGTCGTTTTCGACCATGACCAGATAAGATGAGGTAACTGCTGTCCTGTCAATCCCCACTCTCTCGGCCAAGAGGGTTTTAGGACAGTCGGCGTTTAGTTGGGATGGTTCCCAAAGGCCAACTACTGAGCCCCCAAGGCTGCAGCACTAAGAGCCAGTGCAATTTTGCCTCCAAGTTTGAGAGTCATAGTCCTTCACAAAAAGGCAACGCTGTAAACGATTTCCCATAGCAATGGAGAAACCACTGATATCGAATACAGCTCTCACTTTGCAGTTGGCCCAACAGTAAACTTACGTCAATCTGTGATACGCTAGTAGATGTACAGACACTATAGACCACACACACACACACACACACACGCACACGCACACACACACACACACTCTGACTCACCTGTGATGCAGGGAATGTCGTCGTGTTTGGAGCTGGGCTTGGTGGTGGTGGTGGTGGAGGCAGAGGCGGCAGAGGAGGGGGAGATGACGGAGGCGGAGGCCGGGAGAAGGTGGGGAGGGGGTGCAGGAGACAGGGAAGAGTCGTCACCCCTGTCCTGCAGGCTGATGTGACGGAGCAGGGGCGGCCTGGCCTCGTTGTCTCCCTTTAGGACACACCCACAGTACAGAGTTTCAGCTTCAGTTTCAGTTTCAGCTTTTCAAGGAGTCACTGCGTTAGGATAAATCCATATATGCTGCACCACATCTGCTGGGCAGATGCCTGACTAGCAGCATAACTCAACGCGCTATAGTCAGGCCGTGAGTGCATGCTTGTAAAAAATATATTTGTGTGCCGATCAGAGTGGATTTCCTCAACAGAAGTTTGCCACAGGACAACCCTTTTATTGCCATGGGTTCTTTTTTCAGTGCGCGAAGTGCGTGCTGCACACGAGACCTCAGTTTATCGCCTCATCCGAATGACTAGACGCTCAGTTTGATTTTCCAGTTAAACTTGGGAGAAAGGGTGAGAGCGGGATTCGAATCCACACTCTCACGGA
>NC_134893.1:36965082-36982582 GCF_041734735.1 Babylonia areolata | reverse complement strand
ATTAGCGCTCATGTGCCCTTGTAAATTCGAGAAGAGAAAAAAACAAAACTTTCTTCCTTTTTTTTTATTTAAATCCACGAAATAGTCACAAGACAAATATCGAGAAAATCAGTTCAATGAAAACGACCATCCAAAAGACGTCTTCGATTAGCACAATGAAAGGACGGTTACAACGAACAACTTGTATAAAACAGCACTGGTATCCAATACCAACAACAACAATCTTTGCAGAAAAGAATCAAAGCAGTACTAGCAGCAACACTAGCAGCCAACTGCAGGATATGTATAGCATGGGACAGTGACCGCAGAAGCAGCAGTCTAGTAACAGCAGCAGTAGCAATAGCAGTAGAGAAAGTATATTCAATAGAATTTTGTTTTGGAGCTTGGCTGGGGAAAGGGGTGGGGTGGCGATGTATGCGTGCATGTGTGTGTGTGTGTGTGTGTGTGTGTGTGTGTGTGTGTGTGTGTGTGTGTGTGTGTGTGTGTGTGTGTGTGTGTGTGTGTGTGTGTGATGTGGGGTTTTCTTTGCTCGATGTTTATACTGTGTATTTGTCGTGGATTAACAAAGGCAAAATGGAAGAACGATATCACCCACTTAAAAAAAAAATCCCAGTCCTTGAAATATCAAAGTTCTGAGTTATCCCTTTGGCTCAGAACACAAATTAAAATGCAGGAGAAATAATGAATACAAGACAATATTCAATACATGCTTGCATACAAACGTATATACATGCGCATACACATACATACCTGCAACCTTGCAAATAAATAAGGCATGATTATATCTCATACTTATCTTAAGCACACACACACACACACACACACACACACACACACACACACACACACACACACAAACACACACACACAAATACAAACACACGCGCGCGCACACGCACAGACATACCTGCAGCCTTCTAAATAAATATAGCATAATCATGGCATATAACCTCTATCTTAAGTACGCGCGCGCACACACACACACACACACACACACACACACACACACACACATAATATATGTATATGTATGTATATATATGTATATACATATATATATATATACAAATAAATGAATATATATATATATATATATATATACCCCTAAAACCACACACACACACACACACACACACACACACACACACACACACACACACGCCGACCAACCAACCAACCAACCAAACAGAAAAACGATGCACACACACACGCACGCACGCATGCACGCACAAACACACACACACCCACACACCCACACACACACACACACACACACACACACACACACACACACACACACACAAACTCAAAATCAACATGGGTATGAGACACGATATCGAATTTTAGCGAATGAAGAGAGATTATTCACAACAGGTCAACCTTGTTAACTTGTGTGTTAAGAACATACGCAGACGATTGGGAAGGGGAAGAGGATGGGGCGGAGTTGGGAGGAGGGGGCATGGGGAGGGGGGGGGGAGGAAGAGGACACTCGAGATACAGCTCGCAGTTTCACTGACAGAGACCAAATTTCATGGACTTTTTTTTTCCGTATCACTGCGGTCACAAACAGTAGATAGGAACATTACTGACTTGGCTAGTTCTTCATCTTCGTTCTATTCCCCGTGGTATAGACCATCAACTCCGCGTTACCCAACACTGAGAGATCGCGCCACACGCTTACACTCACGCTTGTGCTGTCTTAGCTACTGCTGTGTTGCATTAATACTCTTTGTCACAACATGTTCAGTTCAGTTATGAGGAAGTGCCTGGGTTTGTTCCAATGTACCTTTTATTTACCTGTGTGCTAGCTGAATCGGTAGCGTAAGCATCACTGACTTGAAGTTGTGTGCATTGTGTAATGGAGAGAGTTACCAGCCTTTACTATTTGTTAATCATATCGTTTCCTGGCCCCCTCATTATTTGTATAATTTCCAGTGGATAAACTACCGAGGCAACCATGTATTTGTTCTGTATTGTCCATGTGTTCTGTGTGGCTTATTCAGGATTAAAGAGGCTATGCCAATCTTGAATAAAAGCTAATTTGTGTTTGCACATTTCTTCTGTCTTTGCTGCTGTGTGCACATGTCAAATGATTGGTATAAGGACAGGCCCGGCGCTTCCTTTTATGAGGAAGTGTCTGGGTTTGTTCCAATGTACCTTTTATTTACCTGTGTGCTAGCTGAATCGGTAGCGTAAGCATCACTGACTTGAAGTTGTGTGCCTTGTGTAATGGAGAGAGTAACCACCACCTTTACTATTTGTTATGTTCAGTTATTTTTGTGAGGAATCCGGACTCGTCTGTCCTCTCTCCACTGCAGTGCCACCTCTTTCTATTTCCTCGTGCAAGTGTACTTGTTTTCTCGTCAGAGTGGATTTTTCCTGCCAGCTACCCCCCTCCTTTCCCCCCACCAAGCCAAAGCAAGCATTCTTCTTCAGCTCTATCCGTCTGTCTGTCCGTCTCTGTCTCACTCTCTCTAATTGCAAGAAAAGGCCATGGCTGAAATCTTGTCCTCGAATGAAAACGTTTAAGAGCTCTGAGTTCAAAGTTCTAAATGCCTGTACATGTGTGAGTAATTGCCTCTGTATGTCTGTCTCTCAATCTATCAATCAATCAATCAATCAACCGATCTATCTATCCATCTATCTGTCTGTCTGTTTATCTGTCTACCTCAGTCGTTGTTGATTTACTATGCCATCTTTCAATGTCTCTCCTGAGGACCGGCTTTAAAAAAAAAACAGACAGGAAAAAGGCAACAATCTTGAAACGGTTATCATGACTTTGAGTTGGCTCTGAATCCTCCATGTCGGCATGGTCAAACTGCCCACACCAAGGCTAAGCACAAGCACAGATGAAGAGTTGAAAATAATATTATGTCCTAACAGACCTCGAAGTCTCTATCAAAAATAAAGAACTGACGGAAGAAGAAGAAAAAATCACTAGAAAGTCAAATTGACCCAGTTGCCAACGCCTCACAGCAAGTGTCGTTGCAGCTGTTTGACATTTTATTTCGGTGTTCCCATAGTTTGTAAACGAAAGATTTGCAATTTGCAAAATAATCATACATTTTGTTGGTGAAATAATGAAAAGTCAGCGAAGTTTACGAATGTAGATAATTTCGAATCATGAATTATTGTTAGTTATTCTAGCCTCGGTACTGAAACTTAAAATGTGTACTGATGCCTGAGAAAATGCTAGTCGAGAACAATATAGGTTTATTGTCACAGTTTTTCTTTCTTTTTATTTTAATTTCTTTTGTCTGTGGAGGGAAGTGGGGTTCGGGGGGGTCGGGGGGGGGGGGGGGTCGAGATTCTGCAAGGGGTGGGGAGTCCTCTTCAACTTACGATGGTCTAATTTTTTTTTTCGTTTTGTTCGCGTATTTTCTTTTTAAATAGTTTTTTTTTTCACTGGTTTCTTTTATGTTTGTTTGTAACCGTTCGGCGTGTGTCACGCTACACCTATGTCAGGAATGATAAACTCTTGGCATGGCACCTGATCAGCGATGGGGAAGTGGAGACGGCCTGCCCTTAACCTAACCTGAAGCTGTTCAGTGGCCACAGAACGTGCTGAGAGATTTGTACCGCTGCCAGACGCGGCGGCACTGTTGTGTTGTCAGCTTGGGCCGGTGCCAAGGTTCGAGTCTTGTTTCTTTCTTCTTTTTTTTTACGTCTGGAAGGTTCCAGAGCCTCACTACTACCACGCCCCCATCCCTCACCCCCTTTTCTTGCCTATTCTCCCCTCTCCTCCCCTCTCCTTCCCTCCCCTCCTGTCCCTCAATGTCCTCCCCTTCTCAACCCTACCCCCCCCCCTTGTCCCCATCTTCTCCACATACGCTCCGTCTTCTCTCCCCTTCCCTCCTCAGCACTCCCCTTTCTCCGCGCCCCCCCACCCCCCACTCCCCCAATATGAAGAGGGAGAAAACAATTAAACAATTTTAAACTCTCCACTTTCATCTGCAAAATGAGAGGGAACAGGGTAAGAAAAACGTGAACAATATTACCAATGCTGCAGAGAGAGCAGCTGGAAACAATAGTCTGGAAAACAAAAACAAGCAGGAAACAAACAAAAAACAGACAGATGATAGTGCTGGAAGTTTGAAAGATGATAGAAAAAAGCTATATGAGAGAGAGAGGGAGAGAGGGAGAGAGAGAGGGGGGGTGGGGGGGCTTTGGTGGTGCAGGTAAAAGTTTCCTTTGAATGCTTCAATAATCTTCGTTACTTTCCAACTCACACTGAAGCAGGCATAAAATTCACAAAACAAACTGCAACTAGCAACATTCTGCCAGGACTTTAAACAACGTGCAAAGCACAGGCCGTAAGCTGCTTCCATGAGGTTGCTGATGCTTTGAATCCCATGCCAGACACCCCTCTGCCCCATGTATTATGCAGCTATATGATACAGACGCAGCCATAGGCATGCGAGTTCTCGGAAACAGACAGAAAGCCTCTCTTCTGGGTGACATTGGAAGCCAGGCAAACAGGTAGCGAACTATAAAAAGGACTGAATACAGTGTTCAGCGTGCAACTAAAAAAAGAACCCTCCCGTCCCAATTATACTTGAAATATAGAGTGTAGTTCTCTGTTACCGTTCCCATCTTGATTAATAGTTTGCAGAAAGCTAAGCGCCCTGTAAATATAACACACCGTGTAAATCTACTGGAACACTTATCAACTCACTAAACTCCCACACCTAACCCCGATTTTTCTCTTCATAACACTGACTGTGTTGCTGGAAGGTGAGGAGTGGCCCCTGCCTTCCTATGCTAAGCCACTGACACAGTGAATACCAGATCACACCCCTGACGCCGTTAGAGGATTTGGGACCTTTAGTTTTTCTAGTATTGTCAACAAAAAAGAGGAGTTGTTTCACCGTCATACTTCCTCCTGCTAATGGAAGGATAATGGTCATCAACCCTAACTGTAACTGGAAAGTTATACTTAAATTGATGTTGTGGAAAAGGGGGGGGGGGGGGGGGCGACGAATAAAACATTGTGAGTGTATATGCCGAGGGGGAGGGGGGGATAAAAAAAATAATTTTATACAGAATTACTAGTCTCGCTGGCAGCCAGGAGAAACTGCTGGTCTTTTACAAACAGAAATAATTCGACAAAAAATGTCACGATGTGCAATGGTTATAAGCGGTGAGCATAGAGATGTGATAGAAATATGATACACAAAACTGAACGTAAAAACCGGAGAAAAAACTACAGTGGGTGTCATTATCTCGAATCCACCTGAATGTAGAAAATCAACTGGCAAACACTAACGCTTTACTGGTGAGTATATGGTGCATGTGATGAACAGTGACCAATTACAACGTAAAACAATGCATCTGTGAACAAGTGACTATAGTGGAATCGCAAAGGCACTGCAAAAGCTGGTTTAAATATACAACTGATGTTGATGGGATCTTCAGCTGCATGTTGCTAGACCAAAGAACGCGCAAGTCTCTAAGAACGATACAGAGAGTTTTGGATAAGGGACCTCATGGCTCCCAGCTCAGTTTTCAAACTGGTCAATAGAGAACGGTGGACACAGCCACAAGGCTTTGACTTTAATCGGCTTCCTCGAAGAATCTGTCCAATCAGGGGCTGCGTCCAAGGGAGAGGTGGGTTTGGAAATGACAGCGCTAATCCAGTGTTGGTGACACCAACAAAGTCACCAGCTCTACGTTCCACTGGTGAAAAAAACAAAAAACATGAACCGACAGTTTGTATCTGTTGCTCTACTTTTTTCCGCAATCACGGTAAAAGACTGATATTGGCGACAATGAGTTAAAGGAATCTGCGACGAACAACGAATGGTAAACAGTACAGAACTATAGATCGCTGTGAAGCTAGATCGCTGTGAAACTAGACAACATGACTGAATCGATGGAATCGTGCACCCTGCATAATTTAGCGTAATTCTTGACGCCAGACGGACGATACATAGAGAGTAACGTGCAGCAAGCCACAGAAAGATCCGTCATACAGTTAAAGCTAGACTTTCAGGCTCTAGACCCTTGGGTCATAGATCTTTGGACAATAGACCCCTGGATCATAGATCTTTGGAGAATAGACCCATGAGCCAAAGACCTTTGGTCCACAGACATTGTGCCAAATGCTTTTGGGTCTTATACCCCTAGGCCACAGACCTTTGGGCAATAGACCGTTGAGTTAGAGATCCCTGGGTGAATGATCTTTGGGCCACAGATCTTCGGGCTACAGAACCCTGGGCGAGTGACCTTTGGGCCATAGACCCAAAATATATAGACATGTGAGCCATAGGGCTACAGACCCCTGGACTATATAATAGACCCCTAATCACTAGCAGCTACGAGGCGCAAGCCGTTTCATATTCATGCAAAGAGACAATAGCAAGTTATTACAGTCACCGACGAGAATCATACGCAAGCTGGAAAAGAGAGAGATATATATATAGCGGGAGGGACAGGGACAGGAAGGGGAAGGAAGGTAAACGACGACGACGACAACGACGACGACACTACAAGACTAGTGTCGACAGTGTTGGTGACTAAGTATAACGAGGTTGACCTGTAGCCGCTGCCGCCC
The DNA here is from genome assembly GCF_041734735.1 of Babylonia areolata. Classification (NCBI taxonomy): domain Eukaryota; kingdom Metazoa; phylum Mollusca; class Gastropoda; order Neogastropoda; family Buccinidae; genus Babylonia; species Babylonia areolata. The sequence goes on along the minus strand of NC_134893.1, from coordinate 36,976,029 downwards.
CCGCCGCCAGCGATGATAGGAGAGAAGGCGGTAGTGGCAGTTGCAGTGGCAGTTGCAGTGATGGTAGTGGTGGTGGTGGTGATGATGGTGGTGGTGGATGGGCATTGGTGGTGGTGGTGGTGGAGGAGGAGGAGGAGGGGTCGGGTGTCGGGGACTCACGGGTGGTGGAGGCGGTCACCAGCATGGACTTCATCTGCTCCACCATGTCCACCAGCTGCTGGCTGACCACCTCCTCGCCCTCGACGCTCTGCCACTTGCCGATCTGTCAACACGGGAAAACACGGACATCATGTACACACACACACACACACACACACACACACACACACACACACACACACACACACACACACACACACATCTTTAGACTGGTTTGTGTCTGACATAGAACTGCATGTAACTGATTTATTCGGAATTATGTTTAGACGACAGTAATAAAACCAAAAGAATTCCAACACAATTATACTGACCAGGTCAGACCTGATTGCATAATTCTACTGACGAACAAAGGGCTCATCAGTTTGTTAACTGGGTGGGAGAAGAGGCACACATCAATGAAATCAGGATGCACATATTCATAGTTGAATTCTCTGTGAGGAAAATGACCACAAACTGTTGTCTACAAGCGTTTGTGGCAAGTTAGGTACAGGGTTTCTCCTCAGGCTGAGGTCACTCAAAGCGAAGAAAATGGGTCACAACAGCCATCAGTAATTTAACTCACTCAGTACGGCCAGCCCTCTCTTCTCCCCTACACAGACCCCTCGGATGTCCAGTGGGTGTCTCAATGACCCAACATTTAGCTTCCGTCGTCAGAATTGTGGTACTCTTTGTCAACATTCACGTCTTCAGTATAAGAGCCTTCGCTTGCAATATTCTGATGATGGTAATTGGGGTGAAACGCTGTTAACGTTGTCTCTTTCGCCGTTCGAATGGAGAGAGTTAATGCCACTGAGGACACCACGCTTGTTATCATGGCTTACTGTGACAATATAACGTACTGAGAACCAGCTTACGCTTGACTTCAGTGCAAGGGTGCTAGGTTGCTTACGTGACGCGAGCGTGAAGAGAGAGACGGAATGTGACATGGCCCAGTTCTGCACAGTACCACGGGCCATCCTCCAAATCAGTTTTGCTAACTGGTCGGGTGATACCAAGCGCTGATCGACAAACGAATGGGATCTTACAAAAGAGTATATATCCCAGCCTTTGAAACAAAATGCGATTTGTAAAATGCTATCTGATTTTATGACCAGCTGAATATTCACATTCCACAGGCTGAAAATGTTCACCTCTCTCTGGTTGGGGGGACAAAAGAGTACAAGAACCCATTTTGCACAACACAAGCCCTCCCCCTTCAGTCCTGATATTTCCTTCCTCACACATTTCCTGACGCCCACGACTGAAGACACATACCAGCCAGGTATCTCCTTGATCCACCACCAGTTTCTTTGCTTGTATAACAGTATCAGTATCAGTAGCTCAAGGAGGATTCACTGCGTTCGGACAAATCCATGTACGCTACACCACATCTGCCAAGCAGATGCCTGACCAGCAGCGTAACCCAACGCGCTTAGTCAGGCCTTGAGAGAAAAAATAAATAAATAAAATAAAATAAAAATAATAAAATAAAATAATAAAATAAAATAAAATAACAAAACAAAACAAACAAACAAAAAACAAAACAAAAAAGCAGAACTGAGCCAAATGCTGGTCAGACTGACAGCCCTAAGGAGATTACGTTTACATCCCATTAGAACGGTAGCACCGAGATATATTATGTTTACATTTTTTACAGGTCAATGAACGGTGGTCTACACAGCAATGCTCTCCTGACTCCCAATGATATATTTCACATCAAGCTTTCGTTCAAATGATAGAGGTGGGAATGGGAAATGAATGTTCATTTCAGACATGGTATGTTGAAAAGTTCTTCCCGGCGGAGAAAGCCAGAAGAATATCGCGGGAAATAAAAAAAAAAATAAATAAATAAATAAAAACCGACCTGTGGTCGATAGCTTTGGGGTCACGCCAGTACAGCTAGACGTGCAACACTATCGTCACTGTTCATTCGATCTACTGAGAGCACTGCACGAGTGCACTGTGTCCCGGCTACCGTGCGAACGAACAGAAAGAATTTCGTGCACACAGCATGAATAGTCAATCAGTTATCTGCAGGCTACGATCATAAGGTATGCTGGGCGGCATTCGCCAAGAACTACTACTACTTTTGTGACAGGAAGATGTCTGTCTGCCTGTACAGTGTTCGTGAGGGTCTGGGTTCCATTCCCGATCTCGCCCTTTCTCCCAAGTTTGACTGGGGATCAAACTAAGCGTCGAGTCATTCGGATCAGACGATGAACCGAGGTCCCGTGTACAGCACTCACTTGGCGCACTGGAAAAGAACCCATGGCAAAACAAAACTTGTGTCCTCTTGCCAAAGAACTCCCCTCTGATAGGAACACAAGTATAATGCATGCAATCACGACCTGACTAGCGCGTTGGGTTATGCTGCTGTCAGTCATCTGCCCAGCAGATGTGGTGTAGCGTATATGGATTTGTCTGAACGCGGTGACTCCTCCTTGAGGAACTGAAACTATACTACTGAGCCAACTGAACCCCAGCGTTCGCCACGAGAGCTGCAGATCGTCTTCCTCACAGTTGGTGCTCTACATGAAGGCCTACGTTTACAAACATACGTTGAGTATACAGGTCAACGCTCCTTTCCTCTATAACAGATGGCCAAACGTACATATACACTCCATGCAGTTTACATAAACACACGCACGTGCATGTGCATAACACACCCCATCCCCACCACACAAACCCATTTTTTTCCCGTTCGACATTTCCCTCAGATGTCAAAAACATAATCACACGCACGCGCGCGTACATGCACAACACATACACCATAATACCACACACACACACACACACACACACACACACACACACACACACACACACACACAGAGCACCTTTGCATTTGCCTCTTCGCTCCACACACAATACCTCACGGACATCAGAATTCACTGGTATCAGCCAGATGGTCACAAAGCACAAGGCGGGGGGATGGTGGGGGTGGTGGAGGGGCGGGTGATGAGGGGAGGTATGTGGAAGGAATCTTATTCTTTTCCTTCACATAAAACTGATTCTCAAGCTTTCTGGACTTCTTCTCCCACACCCTCTTCCTTTACCTTTACCCCATCCCGATCCCATCTTTAAACACACACACACACGCACACACACGCACGCACACACACACACGCGCGCGCACACACACACACACACACACACACACACACGGCATAAAATATGCCTCTACACACTCACACAAGCACATGCGCACCCATAACACCCCTCACCCCCACATACACAAAGACAAAGACACACAGACACAGACACACATTCACACACACACACACACACACACACACACACAGAACGCCAACCCCCTCACACACACACACACACACACACACACACCCACACACACACACACACACACACACAGCCCACCCCACACACAGAGCGACACTCACGGCAGCGGTCTCCATGGACTGGGCCAGCTGGTCCCCGGCGTTCTCCATGAGAGCGATCTTCTCCTCCAGCTCCCGCACCGTGCTCTCCAGCTCCCCCACCTCCAGCTGCACCGGCCCCTGCACCGTCCCCGCCTCCAGCTCCCGCCGGAAACGTGCTGTAGGTATATACATACATATATATATATATATATATAGACACAAACACACACATACACACCACCAGCACCACCACCACCATCATATCATCAGGCTCAACACTCGGCGTGTTTTGAGAGACTGACATCGTTATTTTCTTTCCTTCTCGAGTGTGTGCACTTTCATGTTTTTCAATATCTTTTTTTTTCTTTTAATTTCTATTTCTGTTTCATTTACCGTTTATTTATGTATTTATCTATATCTATCTATCTATCTATTGATAGATTCACTCATATATCTATCTATCGATATATCTGTTGATTGATTCAATCACTCTATCTATCTTTTCGTTTGTCTATCTTTAACTCACTCAGGACGGCCAGTCCTCTCTTCTCCTCTACACAGACCCCTCGGATGTCCAGTGGGTGTCTCAATGACCCAACCTTTAGCTTCCGTCGTCAGAATAAATTGTGGTATTCTTTGTCAACATTCACCTCTTCATTACAAGAGCCTTCCGCTTGCAATATCTTGATGGTGGTAATTGGGGTGAAACGCTGTTAACGCCGTCTCTTTCGCCGTTCGTATGGAGAGAGTTAAAAAAAAAAAATCAGGAGGTTTTTTTTTCTTTCTTTTTTTTCTTTTTTTCTTTTTGGAGCTTTGCCTCAAGGCCCGACTAAACGTGTTAAGTTACGCTGCTAGTCAGGCATCTACCTAGCAGATGTGATGTAGCGTATGTGTATTTCTCCGAACGCAGTGACGCCTCCTTGAGTATCTGAACTGAACTGATCTGACATTAGTTTGCAGTTGGGCCAACAGTTAAGTGAGAGCTGTACGACCAATGGTCTCTCCACTGCAATCGGAATTCATTTAGAGCTTTATCTTTTTCGTGTGTGTGCTACTTGGCCTTTGGTGACCATCCCAACGTCGAATGAATATGAATCCTAAAGCCCTCTTGACCGAAAGAGTGGGGATGTAACTTGGGCAAGACACACTCCCAATCAAATTCTCGCTGAGATAGTGGGGCAGCAGTTACCACCCTTCGCCGTTCTCACGGTCATAGTCCTAAAAGACTGAATGTCACACCACTATCATAAAGGACAAAGCTAGAAAAAGCAATGGATTTTCCTACCCCTTACAGATCGTTCAAGATGCAAAGCTAAAAAGAGCATTCTACGGTCAAAGGGACTGTGAATTAATACTGAGTGTTTAAGGTTAGGCATTGTTTTTGTTGTTGTTGTTGTTGTTTTAATCAGATGCAAGCTAAAACAATTTTAGTACTGTACTTGTACATTGTATATTACATCCGTTCTGTACTTTTTATATGTAAATTTGAATTTATAAAGTACTAAAAGAATTAGTCCAAGAGATCTGGCTCAGCCCTTCCCGAGCATACATGATCGGCCAGATAATTACATCAGGGCTGAAACCCTTAAAAAAAAAAAATCACCATCATCATCATGAAACCACGAAAAAAAACCCACCACCATCATCATAAGTAGTAGTAGTAGTAGGAGTAGCAGAAGCAGTATACTATCAAGAGAAATAAAAAGAACTACGTCGGAATAATATAATCATAAGAAAACGCACACACTCACACAGACGTATACATGAATACACACACACGAAGACACGCACGCAAACGAGCACGCAAGCGCGCATGCACACGCACGCAACAACAACAAAAAACCCACCAGCAGCAACAACAGCAACCACACACCCATCTCCGCAATGTTCAGCAACAACAACAGCAGCAGCAACAAAAACAACGTCAACAACAACAACAACAACAGCAACAACAACACAACAATTCCAAAACCGCAACTACCACCACCACCAGCAACAACAACAACACAAACAACAACACCACCACTAACAACAACAACGTCCACAACAACGACAGCAACACCAACACCACCAACAACGACAACAACACCAACAACAACGACAACACCACCACCAACAACAACAACGTCAACAACAACGACAGCAACACCACCACCAACAACAACGACAACAACACTAACACCAACAACAACGACAACAACACCAACGACAGGAACGCCACCACCAACAACAACGACAACAACACCAACACCAACAACAACGTCAACAACAACGACAGCAACACCACCACCAACAACAACGACAACAACACCAACGACAGCAACACCACCAACAACAACAACGACAACAACACCAACACCAACGACAACAACACCACCAACAACAACAACGTCAACAACAACGACAGCAACACCACCACCACCAACAACAACGACAGCAACACTACCAACAACAACAACGACAACAACAACGACAGCAACACCACCACCAGCAACAACGACAACAACACTAACAACTACAACGACAACAACACTAACAACTACAACGACAACAACACCACCAACAACAACAACGACAACAACACCAACAACAACAACGACAACAACACCACCAACAACAACAACGACAACAACACCAACACCAACAACAACAACAACGTCAAAAACAACGACAGCAACACCACCAACAACAACACGAAGCACAACACCACTAATACCAACAGCAATGTCAACAACACCAACACCACCACCAACATACCCATCTCCGCGGCATGTTCCTGGCGGACCTTGTCCAGCTTGCTGTTCAGCTTGTGCACCTCTTCCTGCAGCATGGCGTACTCCTCCTCCTTCTTCTCCACCTCCCGCAGCAGCTCGCTGTTGGCCCGCTCCAGGCTAAAACAACAACACCACGTTCAGGGCGTTGAGTTAACTCATTCAGCCCTGTGGCCCTGCCATCAAAATTTGCTCCACTAAAACTTTTTCTACTTATGTTAAACTGCAAGCAATGGGAGCCAACTTGTACAGTGTTTTCAGCCAGGTCGCCATGGTTCAATCTGGAGGGGAAAAAAAACAGTCAATTTCAGCATATTTTCGTCGTTTGTTTTCCATTTTCATTGTGGCTCAGGAACCTGCCGAGGCTGTGTACTCCCTACGGTTGAATGGGTTAATCAAACATGATTCTATTCTCAAAAGCAAGCAAAGACATTACAGACAGCACAAAGAGCTAGGAACAGGTCCGCAGCTTATGGGGTGTGCTCGGTAAGCAGCACGTGCACACAGTGATCACACAACACAGCGGCAGTTATTATAAACAACACCATGAACAATATGAATTAAATCTCAGCTGAAAGGAAAAACAAAAACAAACAAGATACCGCCAAGAAAGGTAAAAAGAAAACACAAATCAATATCATATTCCTACATAAAGTTCAGGGTGTTAAAAGTTAAAAGTTTCATTGACCATTTCACAGTCGTTGATGCAGTGATTTCATGACCACTATGCCTAGGGCTCGGCATAGAAATGCCGGGGCCAAAATCCTCTCCTATGACCTTCCCCTAATCGAAGTCCGATACCAATTTCACGCCTAGGTGAACTGAAGAAAGTCGGAGTAAAGTGCCTTTAAAGTGCCAACACCATGCCGAGACTGGGCCTCCATCGCTGATCCCTGATGGCCGCTTAATCAGAAGTCCAACGCCAAACCGATTCGGCCGTGGCGCCCCCTTATTCCAAGATGTAGTTATCATTTCATTGAAGCACCTTCATACTCCTCGTGCGTGCACGGAGGGTGCTCACCCGGGAAACCGAACGCATGAAAAGTATCAAGCGTTCATAATCATTTTTTGAACGAAAGGACCGGCCATTGTTATTAGTTTGTGAAGCAGTCCGGCACCCACCCCCACCCCCGCACCCCACCCCGCCCCCCATCCCCCCACTCCTCCCTCACCGCCACACCATCTTCTGCCTAAATGCTGCAATTTCTTTTTCCAGAATCCATGTGTTTGGATATGGTGTCTGTCACACGAACACACGCACATTTGATGTGGTGTCCGTCACACGAACACACGCACATTTGATGTGGTGTCCGTCACACGAACACACGCACATTTGATGTGGTGTCCGTCACACGAACACACGCACATTTGATGTGGTGTCCGTCACACGAACACACGCACATTTGATGTGGTGTCCGTCACACGAACACACGCACATTTGATATGGTGTCCGTCACACGAACACACGCACATTTGATATGGTGTCCGTCACACGAACACACGCACATTTGATATGGTGTCTGTCACACGAACACACGCACATTGGATGTGGTGTCCGTCACACAAACACACGCACAACGAACGCTACGAGCCGTAACAGTGTCAAATCTGTCTGTCTGTCTGTAGGCGTCGACAGTTTAGTGCATCTGGAAAAAAAAAAAGAACTAGAAAAGAAAATTAGACGCAAGAACTGTCACATTCACGCACATAAACATAAAACATGCCTCTGTCGCTGACTATTTCGTCAATTTTCCACCATTTCATTAAAAAAAAAATTAAAAAAAAAAAATATATATATATATATATATAAAGGGAAAAAAACTAATCCTGAACATAAGTATAATCATAAATAATACACAAAATATATAATAACAAAAATATAATAAAAATTGCGAACGGGCACATCACACGACCCAGGCCTAAAAAATAAATTAAAAAAAAAAAACGAATACAACATACAGTGTCCAATTAGCATCCAGAAGAAGTATCAAGAATTATTCAAGGCTTCCTAAACAATAAAATAATAACAGAGGGGTGGAGCAACGAGGGGGAAATAAGAAAGGAAGAGACGACATAAAGGAGAATGAAAAAAAAAAAAAAAAGCCAGACACATCTAACGATGGAAAAGAAGAAATTTCTAGCGGATACTATTCATACCAAAAGACACCCCTGGCATGTCCACGAGGGAACACACCTGGTTAGGAGCAACACAGAAGAACGAATCGGACGTGAAAAAAAGAGGGAAAGGGCGGCATTTAAACAAAGCCCGATTTGTTTGGGTTTTTTTTAACTTACGATCCATTTTCATCTAAATATTTGTCAGCTCCATTGTTCTTACTTTTCTTTTGTTTACAATTCATACTACATTGTATAATTTCTACCTGTCGAATTCGCTGTATTTTGTACTGTGACGTTTTCACATCAATTACCGTTTCATTAAAACCCTGTAGCATTTTATCCTGCTGCAACCCACCCGCTGGAAATCTCTGCCTTTTATTTAAAACCGCTTTAACCCAACGCTGACTTGCTGACACTTTTTTTTTTAAAACCCAACGCTGACTTGCTGACACTTTTTTAAGCGTACATATTCAGTTGGGTTACCATGATAGAACTAGGGTTTAAACATTCAGATAGGACTGTACTTATCATTTCTGATTAACAAATATATGCTGCGCATGTTAGAGAGCAGTTGTAGACTGGCATCATTATGTCACTACGATTTTACTTTTATTTGGTGACAACAACAGACAGCAGCATGGCGCGTGAAGGCAGTACAAACATTTCAGGGTGCAGAACCAAGCATGATGATTTGTGAACATTTTAGACAAATATATATGCTCTGCAGTTGATAGTAATTATTTAGCATTGTGTGTACTTGAGGAACCAGACATATTTGCCAGACATAATAATTAATGCTCTGCAATTATTCTTTGGTACTGTGTGTACTTAAACAACCGGGTATACATTTTAAAAAGGGTAGAATTTTTCAAATAGTAGGAAGAGTTTCTCAGTAATATATGTAAGTGTTCTCTCACATTCATTCAAAAACCTCCATCCCCCCAAAATGGAAGAGTAATGCACACTCTCCCCCATTCCCTCTTCAGTATCACACATGAACACTCAGACTGGTCTTCTATGTCTGTTGTCTCTCTTTATTTTGAGTGCCATTGTTAATAAAATTACCATTAAAACAAAACAAACAAAGAAACAACATATGTGAGTGCTAGAACAAAGGGAGGCAAGCAGAGTTGGTGCTGAAAGAGCCTGCTGATGCTGGAAGCCAGAATGCCGGAGGGGGCAGCCAGCCATCTAGCAGCAACACGAGAGGCAGAACCAAAGACAGACGAGGTATCCTTTCCATCCTTTCCAATTCCAATCAACGGAGGAGGAATTCCCCTCGTATCAACATAGCGGCCACTGCGGCACGCACACGCCGGTCCGAGCGTAATTGGGGTCAGCCCCAATTAGCTCCCCCTGATACTGCCAGACTGCCTGCCTGCCTGCCTGTATGGTGGGCATGGGCACACGTGCCCCTGTGTGCTCTTATCTGTCCTCTGGAGAATCCTGCAGGCAGACTAGGCACCGTCAGCTTGTCACTATCCGACACACCACGAAGGGAGTTTTTTTCTTTCTTTTTTGGGGGGACGAGGGGGAGGGCGGGAGTGGGGGGTAAAGGGGGGGGGGCGGCTAGTATATGTGAAAGAGGCTCCTGATGCAGAATCGGCTAGGCGTAAGACCAAAGCGCCTACACCTATGCGCCTACAAAGCGCCTACACCTACCAAGCTCTTTGGATGGACTTCTGATCCATGTTCACCAGTAAATCAGGGTTCGAGGCCTCGTTTCAGCATGGTGTTGATGTCCTTGGGAAAGGATCTTGCTCCCATTTTCCTTCTGCCACACACGTGTGAACTGGAAGGAGAGGATTGGACCCAACCTTCCTCTGCTGAGCCCTAGACACAGTGGATATAATGTGAATTCACCGCCCCGATGGCCGTAAAACAAGTTATGGGATCTTTAACTTTTTACCATCAGTTTATTTTCAACAGGATCTCCGACCCAGCTACTCTGTTGTTGATATTGTTGTTTCTTTGTCTCTGTTTCTCATTCTTTCTCTCGTAGACTCTCAAGACTTGGCACACGTGGTGGGTTCATGCGTAGGTCAGGAATCTTTTTTTTTTCTTTTTCTTCTTTAAAAAAAAAAAAAAAAAAAGATGTGGTGTAGCATATGTGGATAAGTCCGCACGCTTTGACGCCTACTGAAGGAGACTACACTGCGTTCGGACAAATCCACATACGCTACATCACATCTGCTAGGCAGATACCTGACCAGCCGCTTAACTCCACGTGCCCAGAGTCAGGCTTCCAGTGCATGCATATATATTTATTTGTGTACCCACCAGAGTGGCTTGACCTTAAGGGCGTGAAGCCGATAGGTCGTTAAACTCAACTCTACTGCCATCAGAGTGGATTTCTACAGAATCTGGCAGAGGACAACACTATCGTTACCATGGGTTCTTTTCCAGTGCCCTAAGTAAATGCTGCACACAGGACCTCGGTTTATCGTTTCATCCGAATGACAAGACACATTCGGTTTGATCTTCCAGTCAAATTTAGGTGAAAGGGCGAGACAGGGATTTGAACCCGGACCCTCACAGAC
>NC_134893.1:36942582-36960082 GCF_041734735.1 Babylonia areolata | reverse complement strand
GGGTGGAGGAAGGGAAGAGGGCACAGACAATGTACGAGAGAAAAAAAATATCCATCACTTTAAGACACAGACTCGAACCCAGAACCCGGTTCATGTTACTTTGTGAACTACTGTGGACAGGAAATGTCTTAAGCGTTGGAATGACCGACTTTTTGTCAGAACATTTTATGTAAACTGAACAATTTCTCGACTCAAAGAAAGCAAATGATAAAAGGGGGAACAAAAAAAAAAAAAAAACTAGTACAGGCTGACAGAAGAAAGACAGAAATAAAAGAAAAGAATAGGTGGAAGAATGAAAAGAAAAGAAGACAAGGAAACAACAGTACGACAGGATCTCTACAACGCACGCACACGCGCGCGCACACACACACACACATATGAACACGAACGGGGTACTCGAAAACAAAACAAGGTTAAAAACAAACAAACAACAACAAGAACAAAAATTAAAGGAGGGGCAAGAAAAAGAAAGAACAAAATTCAAGAGCAAAACAAAAGCAGAAAAAGAAAAGAAAAAAAAAGCATAAAACGCGCTTTGTAACTTGGAAAAAGAAGAAAAAAGGAAGAAAAAACAACCAGTAAAAAAAGGAAACAGAAAAAGAACACTGAAAACACTAAACACTGACGTGAACAAAGCAACACTGACAACACTGACGTGAACAAAACAACACGAACAACACTGACGTGAACAAAACGACACTGACGTGAACGGAACAACACTGACGTGAACAGAACAACACTGACGTGAACAGAACAACACTGACGTGAACAAAACGACACTGACGTGAACGGAACAACACTGACGTGAACAGAACAACACTGACGTGAACAGAACAACACTGACATGAACGGAACAACACTGACGTGAACAAAACAACACTGACGTGAACAGAACAACACTGACGTGAACAAAACGACACTGACGTGAACGGAACAACACTGACGTGAACAAAACAACACTGACGTGAACAGAACAACACTGACGTGAACAAAACGACACTGACGTGAACGGAACAACACTGACGTGAACAGAACAACACTGACGTGAACAGAACAACACTGACGTGAACAAAACGACACTGACATGAACGGAACAACACTGACGTGAACAAAACAACACTGACGTGAACAGAACAACACTGACGTGAACAAAACGACACTGACGTGAACAGAACAACACTGACGTGAACGGGACAACAATGACGTGAACAAAACAACACAAGACCAAACGAAAGGGAAGCCAGCTGAGCGCGACGCGAGTAAATCCTTCCCTCGCAATTATCCCGCCGTGTCTGCATGGCTCGGTTATTATGGCCGGTATGCATGAACTGTTCAGAAAGCGGCGCCGATGATACCAGCACGCAGTAATCCTCAGCCCTCTTCACGGCACAACATCACGTTTGAAACGCACGTAGCGGGCACAGAGAGAAATAGAGAGACAGACAGACAGACAGACATAGATACAGAGAGACAGGAAGAGACAGAGAGGGACAGAGAGAGACAAGTAGAGAGACAGAGAAAAACAGGGAGAAGCAGATACAGACACACAGAGAGAGAGGCAAACACAGAGACAGTGACAGAAAGACAGAGAAACAGAGAGAAAAAGAGAAGCAGGGGCAGAGAGGGAGACAGAGAGAAACACACACACACACACACACACACACACACACACACACACACACACACACACACACACACACAGAAGTGAGACATGGTGAGACAGATACAGACACGAGAAAGAATCACAGATTGAGACAGAGAGACACACAGACACACAGACAGAAACAGACAAAAATAGACAAAATGAGGCAGAGAAATAGTGAGAGAGACAGACAGATAGACTGACGGAGAGATAATGACAGAGATAGACAGACAGAGGGAGAGACAAAGAAAGAGTTTCCAATAACAGAAAAAAAACCCAGCCCACAACGGTAATAATATTCATGACACCTCACGCTGACAGAATTGATGGAGTGTGGCCATTTAGCCAATGACCACACTCCAGTGATCAGTCTCCTTGGGTAAACATATCGACTCGGAAATAGCAAAGTGGTGTTGTTGTTTCTTCCTAATATTATTCTTTCCCCCACGGGGTACACTTGATATTTCCCTACACAAATATTTGTTTACCCAGTTCTGACACACAAACTCACAGAGAGAAGGCAATACCAAATCATCTACGTAAATTATTGATCGCAAGTCAGTGACAAAGAATGTGGGTACAGTGTGGTTTAGAGTAGCCACTTTGTCATCTATCCTGTGAGAGATGGGCAGCCAATGTAGTCTCTCAAGAAGATGGAACACATGGGTTTGTCTGGGTGTTCTAATCATTTACCTTGGAGTACAATTCTGGATACTCTGGAGTTTTTTGTATGAGGTTGTCAGGGATATCAGCCAGGGAGAGAACCGGCGTAATCAAGACGAGACTAAAAAAGAAAAGTAACAAAAGTTTTGGTGGCCTGAACAGTCAAATAGTGACGCATTGTACTGATTCTTCTCAGTTCAATTTAGTTAGTCTGACATGTTTATCAACATGTTCTTTCAGACAAAGTTACAGTAGGATTCGGAAAAAAAATTTTCACCTTTACCATTGGTTAAGTTCACTTAAAGGTCTTGTAAGTTTTTACTGTATTGTCAATCAACATTGCTTCACTTTTTGTGTCATCCACTTCTATTCTATTTTGATAATCCAATATTTAACGTCGAAGGTGCAAGTTTCCATACGAGATATGTGGTTGTATGTCAGTGGAGTGAGATCAGTTGGAGAGCTGTATACCAGCAAATTCAGTGAGGCAGACAGAATGCGCTTCAATGACATACGATGAACAGTTTGAAAAGCAAGCGACGTAAAACGGAACCTTGGGGGACTCCAAACTGCAAGAATTCAGGCTCAGAATTGCAGCCAGATACCGTCTGTGTTCTCTGAGACTGATATCACGATGATGATGATGATGATGATGATGATGATGATGATGATGATGATGATGATGGAAGGCAAGGTCATAAATGCCAAATACGATTCTGAGGCGTTGTAGGAGAATATCATGATCAATGGTATCAAACGCACAGCTAATATCTAGCAGGGCAAGGACAGAACGTTGGAGTCGTCAGCTGCACAACGCGGGTCGTAAAGAACACAAGGCAAAGTAGTGTCTGTTGAGTGGTGAGAACGATATGCATACTGAAAGCTGGGAAGGAGCTTGTGTCTTTTGTTACATGACATCAAGGATAAAGAAAGAAAAAATAAAATACAGAAAGACAGAATGAATGAATGACTGAAAGCAGAAAGGGAAATGAAGACCAAAAACCAGGCATTAAAGAGAATGTAAAAAAAAATAAGAAAACGGACAGACAGACTGAAAAAAGGAAAGAAAGAGAAAAATAGAAGGAAAAAATGGAAAAAAAAATTCTACAACAGAGAAAAGAAAGGGAAATAGATATCAAAAAAGCAATAGAAAAGAAAAGGAAGGCAAAAAGAGATATGAGTGAGAAAGAAAGAAAGAATATAGGCAGAAAGGAAGAAGCAAAGAACAGAAAGGGAAATGGAGACAAAAACAGATGTCATGGAGAATGAAAGAAGGAAAGAAAGAAAGAATGAAAGAAGGAAGGAAGGAAGGAAACGCAGGCGCAGCATAGGACATCACCAATTCAATGATCTAACTCGCTCTTTGACCTAATTACCACCACTGGGGAAAATGTCGGCGTATTTGTTGCTGATAAAGGCTTTCCCTCGTCAATGGACCTGTGGTATCACGTGGAGATAACTTTGATGTGCGTGTGGAAAAACGAGAGAGAGAGAGAGAGACAGAGAGAGGGGGGGGGGGCGGTGCGGGGGTCACAGACTAAAACCAATGCAAACTAGAATGAACGAACGAAAGAAAGATTAGTCCGGATTACACACACGCGCATGCACACGCTCGTGCAGTCAAGGTTGCACACACACACACACACACACACACACACACACACACACACACACACACTAATATGCACGCACAGATACCTTCCTCATGACTACAAAATGACCACAGGAACAATAGGAAGACCACCACAGCTCTCTCTCTCTCTCTCTCTCTCTCTCTCTCAACACACACACACACACACACACACACACACACACACACACACACACACACACACCAGACAGACGTTGACAGACAGACAGAAACAAAAACGCACACAAACACAAGCAAACACGCAAAAGAAATATCACACAAACAAATCAATGACTCACTCACCCCCCACACCCCCACACCCCACCCACCCACAAAAAAAAATCTTCCAGTAGACTAGCCATTTTCTTTGGCTAACTTGTGACACCAGGGAAAACCTCCACAGTGTAAGGATATGGGAGCTCTCCAGCCCACCCCACCTCATCGATCTCACCCTTTCACTTCTGGACATGATACATCGCCTGAACGTTTGATGGAGGAGAGGGGAGAGACAGGGGGGGGGGGAGACAGACAGACAGACAGAGACAGAGAGACAGACAAAGAGAGAGAGAGAGAGACAGACACAGAGAGACAGAGAGACAAACAGACAGACAAGCAGAGAGACTGAGAGAAAGAGAGAGTGAGAGATACTGATACGGATGTTTTATTCAATATAGGCCATGGCCCCTCCTGAAGGGGTAATGCAAACAAGTTATACAGAGGTATAAATAACACAAATACCAACTTTTTTTGTATGCATTTACAAGCATAAATCATTCAACTGCTTGAAAGCTTTATATCAGTGAATTGTTAATTGTTTGATAACTGGTTGCTTAGTGGTATGATATCAACCTAGATAATCTGAACATGGAGGGTTGCCTATAATAACTGATTTCAAAATCATTCAAAAGAGGGCAGCAAAGCACAAGGTGAACTTCGTTCTCTTCAAGCAAACACGTAGTAGATCATGCAAAAAGAAATATCACACAAACAAGTCAATGACTCACTCCTATACCCCACCCATCACCCCACCCCACCCACCCCCCAAAAAGACCCTCCGGCAGACCTGGCATTTTTCTTTGGCTAACGTGTGACACCAGAGATAAGTAAGCTCTCCAGCCCACCCCACCTCATCGATCTCACCCTTTCACTCCTGGACATGACACATCGCCTGAACGTTTGATGGAGGAGAGGGGAGAGAGAGAGACACACACACACAGAGACACAGAGACAGTGAGAGAGAGAGAGAGAAAGACACGGAGAGATATAACGCGCGCGCGCGCGTGTGTGTGTGTGTGTGTGTGTGTGTGTGTGGTCAAGCCACATATAAAAAGGCCAGTAGCAGACAAGAGCAAACAAACAAACGTACGAACGGACACACAAACTCTATCTCACACACACACACACACACACACACACAATGCCCGCGCGCACGTACACACACACACACACACACACACACACACACACACACACACACACACATGGAGAGAGAGACAGACAGAGACAGATACAGAAAGAAAGACAGACAGAGACAGAAGCCGTGATACACACACGACGAAAAACAAATCCTAGATACAGCAAAGGACATCAACAATTCAATAATCTGATGCGCTCTTGGCATTCGTAATTGCCACTCCAGGGAGAGAGAAAAAAAACACCTGCAGGCTTTGTTGCTGATACGGGCCTTTTCCCTGGTATCTGGACCTGAGAGAGAGAGAGGGAGAGGGAGAGAGAGAGGAAAGAAAGGGAAAGAGAGAGAAAGGAAGAAAAAAGAGAGAGAAAGAGAGAGGCAGAAGGCAGAAGAGAGAATGAGAATGAGGGAGAGAGGGAGAACGAGTGTGAGAGAAAGAGGGAAAGAGAAATAGAAAGGGAAAGAGTTGAGGAGTAGAGGGTGTACAGAGAAAACTCCTCGCCAAAACCGGAATGAAAAGAACGAAAAAATGAAAGATCAGACCGTATCACACATAAGTATGTGCGCGCGCAAAACGCTCGCGCATTTACACACACAGGCACGCACGTATGCGCACGCACACACACACCGTCTACACGCATACACACGCATACGGCAAACACACACACACACACACACACACACACACACCAAACAAACGTTAACAGACAGACAGATACATAAACACACACCGCACACAAACACAATGTAAACAAGTTATACAGAGGTATAATATCACTGACAGTGAAAAGACGTTAAACTACAGAACGAACACAAACACAATGTAAACAAGTTATACAGAGGTATAATATCACTGACAGTGAAAAGACGTTAAACTACAGAACGAACACAAACACAATGTAAACAAGTTATACAGAGGTATAATATCACTGACAGTGAAAAGACGTTAAACTACAGAACGAACACAAACACAATGTAAACAAGTTATACAGAGGTAGAATATCACTGACAGTGAAAAGACGTTAAACTACAGAACGAACACAAACACAATGTAAACAAGTTATACAGAGGTATAATATCACTGACAGTGAAAAGACGTTAAACTACAGAACGAACACAAACACAACGTAAACACGTAGTAGATCACGCAAAAAGAAATATCACACAAACAAGTCAATGACTCACCCCCACCCCACCCAACCCACCCCACAAAAGATCCCCCGGCAGACCTGGCATTTTTCTTTGGCTAACTTGTGACACCAGAGATAAGTAAGCTCTCCAGCCCACCCCACCTCATCGATCTTACCTCTTCATTCCTGGACATGACATATCGCCTGAACGTTTGATGGAGGAGAGGGGAGAGAGAGAGAGAGAGAGAGAGAGAGAGAGAGAGAGAGAGAGAGAGACAGAGACAGAGACACAGAGACAGTGAGAGAGAGAGAGAGAGAAAGACACAGAGAGATATAACGCGCGCGCGCGCGCGTGTGTGTGTATGTGTGTGTGTATGTGTGTGTGTGTGTGTGTATGTGTGTGTGTGTGTGTGTGTGTGTGGTCAAGCCACATATAAAAAGGCCAGTAGCAGACAAGAGCAAACAAACAAACGAACGAACGGACGCACAAACTCTATCACACACACACACACACACACACACACACACACACACACAATGCCCGCGCGCACGTACACACACACACACACACACACACACACACACACACACACATGGAGAGAGAGACAGACAGAGACAGATACAGAAAGAAAGACAGACAGAGACAGAAGCCGTGATACACACACGACGAAAAACAAATCCTAGATACAGCAAAGGACATCAACAATTCAATAATCTGATGCGCTCTTGGCATTCGTAATTGCCACTCCAGGGAGAGAGAGAAATAAAAAAACCTGCAGGCTTTGTTGCTGATAAGGGCCTTTTCCCTCGTATCTGGACCTCAGAGAGAGAGAGGGAGAGAGAGAGGAAAGAAAGGGAAAGAGAGAGAAAGGAAGAAAAAAGAGAGAGAAAGGAAGAAAAAAGAGAGAGAAAGAGAGAGGCAGAAGGCAGAAGAGAGAATGTGAAAGAGGGAGAGAGGGAGAACAAGTGTGAGAGAAAGAGGGAAAGAGAAATAGAAAGGGAAAGAGTTGAGGAGTAGAGGGTGTACAGAGAAAACTCCTCGCCAAAACCGGAATGAAAAGAACGAAAAAATGAAAGATCAGACCGTATCACACATAAGTATGTGCGCGCGCAAAACGCTCGCGCATTTACACACACAGGCACGCACGTATGCGCACGCACACACACACCGTCTACACGCATACACACGCATACGGCAAAGACACACACACACACACACACACACACACACACACACACACACACACACACACACAGAAAGAGAGAGAGAGAGAGAGAGAGAGACGTAGTTCAAAGCAAAAGGAAAAATACAAATCGACAATTCATTCAAAATGACTCGCTCCCCAAAAAAATCTCCCTCTTCGGCCAACTTGCAACTCCAGGGAAAAACTTCTCCTTTTTGACGATAGGAGGGCTCCATCCCATGCCATCCCGCCTTAACCTCATTGTCTGTCCCCTACTTACCCCTACCTCTATCCCACCCCACCCCCTAAACAAACCAGCCTCCACTCCATCCCACCTCATCGAACGTCCCCCACACTCACCCCTCTCCTTTTTATCCGCCTTATCCCCTAAACATGATATATCGCCTGACTGTTGAGAGAGAGAGAGAGAGAGAGAGAGCGAGAGAGGGAGGGAGGGAGGGAGAGAGAGAGAGGGAGGGAGAGAGGGGCAGAGAGGGAGGGAGAGAGGGAGGGAGGGAGGGAGAGAGGGAGGGAGGGAGAGAGAGAGGGGGAGAGAGAGAGGGAGGGAGAGAGAGGGAGAGAGAGGAAGAGAGATGGGGGAGAGAGAGAGGGAGAGAGAGAAAGAGGGAGGGAGAGAGAGAGAGAGAGAGGGAGGGAGGGAGAGAGAGAGGGAGGGAGAGAGAGAGGGAGAGAGACAGGGAGGGAGGGAGAGAGAGAGAGAGGGAGGGAGAGAGAGAGGGAGAGAGACAGGGAGGGAGGGAGAGAGAGAGGGAGAGAGAGGGGGAGGGAGAAAGAGAGGGAAGGAGAGGGAGGGATGGAGAGAGAGAGGGAGGGGGAGAGAGAGAGAGGGAGGGAGAGAGAGAGGGAGGGAGGAAGGGAGAGAGAGAGGGGGAGAGAGAGGGAGGGAGAGAGAGAGAGGGGGAGAGAGAGGGAGAGAGAGAGGGGAGAGAGAGAGAGGGAGAGAGAGAGAGGGAGGGAGAGAGGGAGAGAGAGAAAGAGGGAGGGAGAGAGAGGGAGAGAGACAGGGAGGGAGGGAGGGAGAGAGGGAGGGAGAGAGAGAGGGAGGGAGAGAGGGAGGGAGAGAGAGAGAGGGAGGGAGAGAGAGAGAGAGAACACTGAACACTGAAATGTTTAAAATCATTAGCTGTAAAGCTCTAGTAGGTACAAATCAGAACAAAAATGGTGCTAAACAAATAAAATGGAACAGAAAGGGAAAACATAATCAAAGCAAACTAAACTACCAAGGGATAAGCGGCACTTTGGTACTTTGTCATTTGCTTTAAAAGTCCATGTGGCAGACGGGTACTGTGCCTTGTTTTCCCCCCAGTCGTTCGTCTCCAAGGTTTGAACAGTACACAGAAAACAAAGTACATATAGTCCGTATAACAATTATTCAAGCATGTGACATCGACACACATCATATCAATACGAAGACATAACAAAGTACGTATAAAACATATAATGATTATTTTAGCATGTAACACCGAAACACATCATATCAATACGAGCCCATCATAAAAATACGTTGTCGAAATTGACCATCCAAATGTAAACCCTTCCTTTTTGTGTATGCCTTTTTTTCCCCTCATAGAACCCATACTAAGTTTTTAATTGATTAATGAGTATTTGGACCGATAGTAGACGTTTTACGTATATTTACTGTCTCGGATACATATTTTGCTAGTGAGAGTATCATATCTTCATTTGAGAGAGAGAGAGAGAGAGAGAGATCAGGCCACATATCAAATAGCCCGCATAGAACAATACGAGCCAACGAACAGTTTCAAGGAGGGTGATAGGAGTCAAAGCGTGCTGACTGATCCCTATAAACAGCACCACATAAAAATAAGACCACCGCGCGCGTACGCCTACGTGCACATGCACACAGCATACACAACCGTTTGCATACACGCACACACACACACACACACACACACACACACACACACACACACACACACACACCACTCTCCCATCCCACCCACCAGCACCGCCCTCCTATACCCAACTCCCGCTGTGCCTTTGGTGTGTGTGTCTAACTTCACTCAAAGTGGAAAAAAAAAACCACATGAAACTATAAAGCGCCACTGCCATCGCTGCTATTGCTGCTTCTACCACCACTACTAACACTACTACACTACTGCTGCTGATGCTGCTAATGGTGGTACTGCTAATGCTACTGCTGCTATCATTACTACTTGACAGACACAGAGTTAAAAGAAAGACATGACAGACAGACAGAGAGAGAGAGAGAGAGACCTTCACAGAAGACAGATACAGAAAACACATACGACCTACATGCAGTAAATGAAATAGAATTCAACCTCCCCCATAACCCCAAACCCCCTCACAGTCCCAAATGGCAGTATACAGAACTCGACTTTCTCTTCTGCTAAATCACCATTTTTGGAAATTCATCGAATCTTTGATGATATACGGGTATACTACCCCCCCCCCCCGCCCCCCTCCACCTCCCACCCCAACCCCCTTTTTTTCCAAAATAATATATGCATCTGATATCCCTGCTGCTCCTAATGCCTGACTCGATTCCCCAGCCACCCAGTAACGTGATGCGTTCTTCAGCTAAATGACCACTCTTGGGAAAACCTCGAACTTGCCGATAAGCATGTTTTTCCGCAATATGATTTCCATCTCCCCGTCCCCTCCGCCTAAACAATCCCCCTCTCTCTCTCTCTCTCTCTCTCTCTCTCGATATATATATATATACACATATATATATGTATGTATATATATATATATATATATATATATACATACATATATACCTATATCTATATCTATATCTATATCTATATCTATATACTGTCACGTTGAATTCCATGACTCATTCCCCAATCATCCAATAGCTTGACATGTTCTTCGGCTAATTTACAACTCTGGGGGCAAAACCCTCTGGGTTTGTTTCTGATAAGGGCTCTCTCATCCCCAGACCTGACATATCGCGTGAACACTCCACGGAACTGGAGATGGGGGGTGTGGGGGTTGCGGGAGGGGTGGGGTGGGGGCAAGGGAGACTGAGAGAGCAGGCTGTCTCGTGTCTGCCGTCACGAAGATTGTTCCGTCTGGCCTTTGTTAACTTTTTTTTTTTCTTTTCTTTCGTTTTTCGTCCCCCCCCCCCCCCCCCCAACCCCCTCCCCCTCCTCCCCCCGTGTGTAAGAAATTGTGAACATTGTTCTCCTTGACTCATATAGTATGGGATAGCCACTGCCTTTTCTTTGCATTATCGACCATGACTAAGAAAATAGATACAATTGATCTGGTCATGTTCGTACGTTCTATGCATATAAATATATCGTGTGTGTGTGTGTGTGTGTGTGTGTGTGTGAATATAATCATAAGTTGATTCAAATAGCCAGAGATCAATTTTCTAAATAAACCACAAGAAGCTAAACAATACTAATGTTTTCAATGTTCTTTTTTTTTTCTCTCTCTCTCATTCTCTTTCTCGCGAACTTTCTCTCTTTCTCACACACACACACACACACACACACACACACACTACACACACACACACACACACACACACACACTACACACTACACACTACACACACACACACACACACACACACACACACACACACACACACACTACACACACACACACACACACACACACACACACACACACACACACACACACACACACACACACACACCGACTAATAATCGCAAACTTAATCCATTTTGCTCTGGGCAGAGGAGAAAGAAAACACGATCAGACCAAACAGAAACCCGACAGCGCTGTTTACAAAGACAGCAGAACAGCTTGCGGAAGGGAAACACAGACAGGAAGAAAAAATAAATAAACTCGAACCAACACCGAAAACAACCCACAACAACAACAACAGAATGTACACGCTTCTCACACAAACGAACGTAGAGGGAAAGGGACAAAACTGAGAGAGAAAATTAAAAAAAAACTACAACATTACACACAAATCGAACGCCACAGACAACAGGGGACACAACTCCGCTAAACAAACAAGCGAGAAGAGAATGAATATTATTTTTGAGAAATGACATTTACATTGTCGTTATAGATTGGGGAGAAGGAATACTCGAGGGGGTATAGCGTCTTGTTTATCAAACCATGAAAATAAAATAATAGAGGCATATGTTACATAAAAAAAATAATGATAATAATTATTTTATTTTAAAAAACATTAAAAAAAAAAAAAAAAAAAAAGCGACGCCGAATATTACAAAATGAGTTTCGAAAAACACGGGTGAAACTGGACAAAAACCGCGGAAACAAACAGGCGGGTGATTCTAATTCCAACTGAAATGACATCAACTGTCATATTCTGTGCAAAGGCGGATGGGGAAGCATGGATTCAAAAGCTTTCGCTTGAACGAAACATGACATCTATCAGGCTCAACTGATACAAAACGATTGTCGCTGTCATAAAGCGAGACAGGAACCCAACCACGGAGAAAACAAACGTCTTGCTTAACAAACCGTGAAATTAAAACTATGTTTGCTAAAGAAACCATGAAATCAACGTTTGCTAAAACAACCCACACAATCGAAACACGTTTGCTCAACAAACCATGAAATTAAACAAGGGCAGACACTAATAATGATAGCAATAACAATCAGTATTTATATAGTGCTGAATCTTGTGCAGAGACAAAGCAAAGCGCTTTCACACCAGTCAGTCACACGCATGCATAACTCTAGACTGAAAAAAAAAAACAAAAAAAAAACTACCACACAACAAGACAAAATGAGACAGGGCCTTCAAATACTCAC
The DNA here is from genome assembly GCF_041734735.1 of Babylonia areolata. Classification (NCBI taxonomy): domain Eukaryota; kingdom Metazoa; phylum Mollusca; class Gastropoda; order Neogastropoda; family Buccinidae; genus Babylonia; species Babylonia areolata. Next base: position 36,947,646 of record NC_134893.1, on the reverse strand, counting down.
GCGTGATATTTACTCTGCTCAACAAATTTACCCCCTGAAAACGGAGCCTGGTAGCCTTAAAGGCGGGGAATCAAAAACGGTCATATACGTAACAACCCATTTGTGCATATATATATGAGTGGCCATATAGTTGCAACCTACCATGAACACACAAAATCGTATATTTGGAGGAGGGAGAAAAAAGAAAAGAAAAAAACAAACACCGCTGCAAAGCAGACAGTTTTGTAAAGTACTTGACTTACATTTGTTTCTTACGTTTGCTAAATATTTCACTGACACCTTTTCGCTCACGTAACTACAATTGTTCCTATTGATAATTCTGTTTTCTTTTCTTTCTTTTCCTTCTCCTTTTTCTTAACATAACCTTGATATTTCTTGTGTAACCTTGACCTTTGAGCTCTGGCCTTGAATTTCATGTTCAATGGTAACCCAGATCCGCCAAAAGAATGCTTTTGACTTGTGTCCTGCTCAGATGAAAAAACAAACAAACAAACACGAAAGGAGCTTTAAACTAACTGACAAGCGTGTTTGCATGCTGACGGCTCGATCTGTCGTAAGCCTATGGGAACCTTCGGCTGTCGAAAGAACGCAGCGCCCTGTCACAACCACATGCTATGGCAACCCCTATCTGTCAAAAGAACGCCTTTGACTCGGTGGCCAGGGGCAAAACACCACGGGATAAATGACAAGAGTGTTTGCTAACTGCCGGCCCTTTTAATTCTCATATGCTTGTGTGTGTCAGGGACAGGGTGTGTGTGTGTGTAGGGAGTGGAGGCGGAATGGGGGGGGGGGGGCATTAGTTTGATAAGGATCTTGAGGATGAAAGAAAGAAAGAATCAGGCGAATTTGATTGGGGTGTTGCCATAATTATTGATCATGGAGTTAGCTGCCTCTTTTCATGTTCAAGTTTTTTTTTTTTTTTTTTTTTTGCTGTTGTTGTTTTAATCCTGTCTCTGCTGCTGTCTCTGTCCCTCTGTGTGTGTGTGTGTGTGTGTGTGTGTGTGTGTGTGTGTGTGTGTGTGTGTGTGTGTGTGTGTGTGCGTGTGTGTGTGTGTGTGTGTGTGTGCCCCTTCCATCAGCAAAAGTGTCTGCTTGAGATATTAAGAATACGTATTCTTGTATATTATATTGTATACATTTTCAATTTTCGGTTTGGTTTTGTTTCTTCTTCTTGTTGTTTTTTCCACTGCCCGGGTACTGTACTGTAGAACGGCCAACACGTTAAGACTGGGGGGGATTCGGATAATTGATGCATTTTAGCACCATTGCTCCTCATGAAACGGGTACGCAGAATAACATCATTAATATCAAACATTCGGGAAATGAATCATGACATTGTAATCTCTGAGGGGAGCTCCAGTTTCAGTTTGCGTGCAGTTTCAAGGAGGTGTCAAAGCGAGCGGATCTAGCCATATACGCTAAACCGCACGTGCGGACATAAAGGCATATGCCTGACCAGCGCATTAACCTAACGGGTTAGTCAGGCCTTGAGAGGAGGGGAGTAGGAGAGAGGGACAGAGAAAGAGAGAGAGGGACAGAGACAGAAGAGAGAGAGAGAGAGAGACAAAGAGAAGGACAGAGACAGAAACAGAGAGAGAGACAGAGAGGGACAGAGACAGAAACAGAGTGAGAGAGACAAAGAGAGGGACAGAGACAGAAACAGAGTGAGAGAGACAAAGAGAGGGACAGAGACAGAAACAGAGAGAGAGAGAGTCAAAGAGAGACGCAGAGACAGAAACAGAGAGAGAGAGACAAAGAGAAGGACACAGACAGAAACAGAGAGAGAGAGAGAGACAAAGAGAAGGACAGAGACAGAAACAGAGAGAGAGAGACAAAGAGAAGGACAGAGACAGAAACATAGAGAGACAAAGAGAAGGACAGAGACAGAAACAGAGAGAGAGAGACAAAGAGAAGGACAGAGACAGAAACAGAGAGAGAGAGACAAAGAGAAGGACAGAGACAGAAACAGAGAGAGAGAGACAAAGAGAAGGACAGAGACAGAAACAGAGAGAGAGAGAGACAAAGAGAAGGACAGAGACAGAAACAGAGAGAGAGAGACAAAGAGAAGGACAGAGACAGAAACAGAGAGAGAGAGAGAGACAAAGAGAAGGACAGAGACAGAAACAGAGAGAGAGAGACAAAGAGAAGGACAGAGACAGAAACAGAGAGAGAGAGACAAAGAGAGGGACAGAAACAGAGAGAGAGAGACAAAGAGAAGGACAGAGACAGAAACAGAGAGGAGAGGAGACAAAGAGAAGGACAGAGACAGAAACACAGAGAGAGAGAGACAAAGAGAGGGACAGAGACAGAAACAGAGTGAGAGAGACAAAGAGAGGGACAGAGACAGAAACAGAGAGAGAGAGAGACAAAGAGAGACGCAGAGACAGAAACAGAGAGAGAGAGACAAAGAGAAGGACACAGACAGAAACAGAGAGAGAGAGAGAGACAAAGAGAAGGACAGAGACAGAAACAGAGAGAGAGAGACAAAGAGAAGGACAGAGACAGAAACATAGAGAGACAAGAGAAGGACAGAGACAGAAACAGAGAGAGAGAGACAAAGAGAAGGACAGAGACAGAAACAGAGAGAGAGAGACAAAGAGAAGGACAGAGACAGAAACACAGAGAGAGAGAGACAAAGAGAGGACAGAGACAGAAACAGAGAGAGAGAGAGAGAGACAAAGAGAAGGACATAGACAGAAACAGAGAGAGAGAGAGAGAGACAAAGAGAAGGACAGAGACAGAAACAGAGAGAGAAGAGACAAAGAGAACGGCAGAGACAGAAACAGAGAGAGAGAGAGACAAAGAGAAGGACAGAGACAGAAACAGAAGAGAGAGAGAGAGAGAGAGAGAGACAAAGAGAAGGACAGAGACAGAAACACAGAGAGAGAGAGAAAGAGAAGGACAGAGACAGAAACAGAGAGAGAGAGACAAAGAGAAGGACAGAGACAGAAACAGAGAGAGAGAGAGAGAGAGACAAAGAGAAGGACAGAGACAGAAACACAGAGAGAGAGAGAAAGAGAAGGACAGAGACAGAAACAGAGAGAGAGAGACAAAGAGAAGGACAGAGACAGAAACAGAGAGAGAGAGACAAAGAGAAGGACAGAGACAGAAACAGAGAGAGAGAGACAAAGAGAAGGACAGAGACAGAAACAGAGAGAGAGAGAGACAAAGAGAAGGACAGAGACAGAAACAGAGAGAGAGAGACAAAGAGAAGAACAGAGACAGAAACAGAGAGAGAGGGACAAAGAGAAGGACAGAGACAGAAACAGAGAGAGAGAGACAAAGAGAAGAACAGAGACAGAAACAGAGAGAGAGAGAGAGACAAAGAGAAGGACAGAGACAGAAACAGAGAGAGAGAGAGAGACAAAGAGAAGAATAGAGACAGAAACAGAGAGAGAGGGACAAAGAGAAGAATAGAGACAGAAACAGAGAGAGAGGGACAAAGAGAAGGACAGAGACAGAAACAGAGAGAGAGAGAGACAAAGAGAAGGACAGAGACAGAAACAGAGAGAGAGGGACAAAGAGAAGGACAGAGACAGAAACAGAGAGAGAGAGACAAAGAGAAGAACAGAGACAGAAACAGAGAGAGAGGACAAAGAGAAGGACAGAGACAGAAACAGAGAGAGAGAGACAAAGAGAAGAACAGAGACAGAAACAGAGAGAGAGGGACAAAGAGAAGGACAGAGACAGAAACAGAGAGAGAGAGACAAAGAGAAGAACAGAGACAGAAACAGAGAGAGAGGGACAAAGAGACGGACAGAGACAGAAACAGAGAGAGAGAGACAAAGAGAAGGACAGAGACAGAAAGAGATAGAGAGAGAGACAAAGAGAAGGACAGAGACAGAAACAGAGAGAGAGAGACAAAGAGAAGGACAGAGACAGAAACAGAGAGAGAGAGACAAAGAGAAGAACAGAGACAGAAACAGAGAGAGAGGGACAAAGAGAAGGACAGAGACAGAAACAGAGACAGAGAGAGACAAAGAGAAGGACAGAGACAGAAAGAGATAGAGAGAGAGACAAAGAGAAGGACAGAGACAGAAACAGAGAGAGAGAGAGACAAAGAGAAGGACAGAGACAGAAACAGAGAGAGAGAGAGACAAAGAGAAGGACAGAGACAGAAACAGAGAGAGAGAGACAAAGAGAAGGACAGAGACAGAAACAGAGAGAGAGAGAGACAAAGAGAAGGACAGAGACAGAAACAGAAACAGAGAGACAAAGAGAGGGACAGAGACAGAAACAGAGAGAGAGAGAGACAAAGAGAGGGACAGAGACAGAAAGAGACAAAGAGAAGGACAGAGACAGAAACAGAGAGAGAGAGACAAAGAGAAGGACAGAGACAGAAACAGAGAGAGAGAGACAAAGAGAAGGACAGAGACAGAAACAGAGAGAGAGAGACAAAGAGAAGGACAGAGACAGAGACAGAAACAGAGAGACAAAGAGAGGGACAGAAACAGAGAGAGAGAGACAAAGAGAGGGACAGAGACAGAGAGAAGTACAGAGAAGGCAGAGAGAAAAGGGAGAAGATGAGGGAGATGAAGACGATGGAGAGAGCTGGAAGTGGAGAAGAGCTGGGGTCAATTAGGCCCAGGTCAGTTCAAAGATATACAGGCGGGTTGGACCAGGCAAAGGGGGTGTGTCGGAGGGTGGGGACGGGGGGGGGGGGCGCAGCGAGAGGGGCTAACAGGGGCTAACAGGAAGCAGGATCTGCCTTCTACTGGCACCTGCAGCCAGGAACCCACAACAACGTGTGGGGTTTCAGGGAGCCGGACCCTTGGCACCAGAAAAAATAGGCAGATGCGCACTGACACTGATAGACATACACGCTCGAGCGTGCACGGGCACGTGCCATTCCCACCCCCTCAACCCACCCACCCCACCGCCCTGCCCCCCCAGACCAAATAAGAACAGGCAAGACCAGACAAGACAAGACAACACAAGACAAAACAAGGCAAGACAAGACAGTGAGCAGTCTTCTTGGGAACCGTTCAGACACGTGTGCAAAGACACTGCTCACAAAATCATTTCAATGCAGAGACTGATCGTCTGCCCTGCTCCATGGCATTC
>NC_134893.1:36925082-36932582 GCF_041734735.1 Babylonia areolata | reverse complement strand
GAGAGAGAGAGGGAGAGAGAGGGGGAGAGAGAGAGGGAGAGAGAGGGAGAGAGAGAGAGAGAGGGAGAGAGAGAGAGGGAGAGAGAGAGAGGGAGAGAGAGGGGGAGAGAAAGAGGGAGAGAGAGGGAGAGAGAGAGAGAGGGGGGAGAGAGAGAAGGGGGAGAGAGAGAGAGGGGAGAGAGAGAGGGGGAGAGAGAGGGAAAGAGAGAGAGGGAGAGAGAGGAGAGAGAGAGAGAAGGGGGGGGGGGCAAAGAGAGACAGACTAAATTCGCTAACGGAAACGAAACGTAAACTCGATTAATAAATGAATGAATGAATAATTAAATAAATGAATAAGTAGATAAATGAATAAACATCTATCTAACTGAGTAACTAACTAACTACTAACAAAATAAAATTACAGTTAACTGTATGAAGCCGTGAATTACCTTTGTTCATAAGCTCCCTAGGGTTAGTCAAGCTAAGTCAATCTCGCGGTTTCGTCTCCACTGAGAAAATGCGGTCACATTCACACCCGCATAATAATTATAATGAGAATAATGATAGTGATGATGATGATAATAACAACAACAAAAATCATGATAATGATAATAATGATAGGGTAATAACAAGGTAGGTTTTTTAAAAGTCCTATTCTAGCGTCTAAATTCAGAGACCTATTTTACCGGTAAATTTTGTGCATAGATGAAACGATATTTCTAACAGCAGATGTTGTAACCCATTTTCAGTGGTTTTCGACTCTATTTCAAACGTTATTTTATTCAGCTTTGACGCGGAATAATTCACTAAACTGACGCGCAGCCATCTTGCTCTTTTCGTTTTCCGGTCCCGCAAAGAATGGAAACGTGAAGAAAACACATGGCGGCTTGAGTGTCGGTAGGGATTCATGTTATGGGTCATTTCGCGTTGTAATGTGTCTGTTTCTTCATCAGCAGGGTCGATAACACGTAACATGTCATCACTCATTAGAGGAAAGTGGCAGAATGGTTAAGACACTCGTCTGCCGATACAATACAGAGTCCGTGAGGGTCTGGGTTCGAATCCCGCTCTTGCCCTTTCTCCCAGGTTTGACTGGAAAATCTTCTTCTTCTTCTTCTGCGTTCACTCGTATGCACACGAGTGGGCTTTTACGTGTATGACCGTTTTTACCCCGCCATGTAGGCAGCCATACTCCGTTTTCGGGGGTGTGCATGCTGGGTATGTTCTTGTTGCCATAACCCACCGAACGCTGACATGGATTACAGGGTCTTTAAAGAGCGTATTTGATCTTCTGCTTGCATATACACACGAAGGGGGTTCAGGCACTAGCAGGTCTGCACATATGTTGACCTGGGAGATCGGGAAAAATCTCCACCCTTTACCCACCAGGCGCCGTCACCGTGATTCGAACCCGGGACCCTCAGATTGACAGTCCAACGCTTTAACCACTCGGCTATTGCGCCCGTCACTGGAAAATCGAACTGAGCGTCTAGTTGTTCGGATGAGACGATAAACCGAGGTCCCGTACGCACTGCGCATGTGGCGCACCAAAAAAGAACCCATGGCGACACGGGCGAGTGTTGTCCTCTGGCAAACAACTGTGGAAGAAATCCACTCGGACAGATACACAAATGTACATGCATGCACTCAAGGCCTGGATAGCGCGTTGGATTATGCTGCTGTCAGACATCTGCATGGCAGATGTAATGTAGCGTATATGAATTTGTCCGAACGCAGTGACGCCTCCTTGAGAAACTGAAAACTGGAACTTCTCCTATGCCTGCATTGCAAAACACACGCCAAAAAAAATCATTAAAATAGGTGCAATCATTTTGGACGCTAATATAGGACATTACCCAGACTTGAAAGAACTGAGTGCAGAGATTTTACGAAGCCATTGCAAGTTCAAGGTCCTCCCTCACACAGAGAAAAGAGCCGCGAACGACCGTAGATCTGGGAAACACGCGGAAACCAGAGCGGGTGTGAAACAGGTCACAGACAGCAAGATGGGCGTGATGGAGGAGGGTGGGGAGTGTAGAGGTGAAAGCAGTCACAGAGATAGGAAGGGGCAGATTTGTTTATATAGAGCACAGAGTGCTGATCTGGTACTGCATTCTAAGGACGACACCACCGAGTTTCGGACAATCACTTACATCTTCCGAAGTTGGCCGCAAGCCAAAGCAAAGAAGAGAGCCAGTAGATAGTTAGCCAGTCAGTTAGTCAGTCAGTCAACCCAGCGACTGAGTGAAAGACTTGTCAGATCAACAGACAAACAAATCAGAAACAGATGGAGAAGAATCAAATCCAGCAGGCAGAGTGCGCGGCCCCCGTGGCACTTTGTGAGTCAGGACAGAAACACAAACTCCCCTGCTTGCTGTTGTTATTGTGGCCTTCAAGGTCTCTGTCTCTCTGTCTGTCCCTCTCTCTCTCTCTCTCTCTCTCTCTCTCTCTCTCTCTCTCTCCCTCTCTCTCCCTCACTTTCTCCCTATCTCTCTCTCTCTCTCTCTCTCTCCCTCTCCCTCCCTCTCTCTCTCCCTCTCTCTCTCTCCCTCTCTTTCTCCCTATCTCTCTCTCTCGCTCCCCCTCTCTCTCTCTCTCTCTCTCTCTCTCTCTCTATCTATCTCTCCATGACATTCCAGAAACGAAGTGTCCGACAGGCAAGCTTACAGTCTTATCTGCTTAACCCTCCACCCCCATTCTCCACCCCTGCCCCATCACCACCACCACCACCACCACCGATCCACCCTCACTGCTACTAGCGCCTACCATCTTCACCTTACTGCCTGCCTGCCCACAGGTACCCGTTCCTCTATCTGGAAACCTTTGTCAACAACATCAGAGGGTGGGATGCACTGTAGGTGCACAGATTTGTGACAGCGGTGACGTTTACTGGGGGCACTGACGTATACACAGTACAGATTGGTCAGTTGCCATCGGGAGAAACTGAAACAGTCTACGTTCAGCTTTCATCACATACGTACAAAAACAAATAGTGGAGTGATGGCCTACAGGTAACGCGTCCGCCTAGGAAGCGAGAGAATCTGAGCGCGCTGGTTTCGAATCACGGTTCAGCCGCTGATATTTTCTCCCCCTTCACTAGACCTTGGGTGGTAGTCTGGGAGCTAGTCATTCGGATGAGACGATAAACCGAGGCCCCGTGTGCAGCAAGCACTTAGCACACGTAAAAGAACCCACGGCAACAAAAAGTTGTTCCTGGCAAAATTCTGAAGAAAAATCCGCTTCTATAGGAAAAACAAATAAAATTGCACGCAGGAAAAAAATACACACAAAAAAATGGGTGGCGCTGTAGTATAGCGACACGCTCTCCCTGGCGAGAGCAGCCCGGATTTCACACAGAGAAATCTGTTGTGATAAAAAGAAATACAAATACAAATACATACAAAAACAAACAAGCCACCTGACAAACAAACAAAGAAAACATGAAGGAACAACCCGGCGCTGACGTGAAACAAATGAAACCAGCCATCATCACCATCACCACCACCGCCAGCAACAACTACCCAAATCTACCGCAGCCACCACCACTACCACTACCTCCACTCACGACAACAACAGCAACAGCATCAAACAAAACGCCGCCGCCACGACCATCCCCACCGCCATCACCACCACGAACACCACCACTACCCAACAATACCACCGCCATCACCACCACGAACACCACCACTACCCAACAATACCACCACCATCACCACCACGAACACCACCACTACCCAACAATACCACCGCCATCACCACCACGAACACCACCACTACCCAACAATACCACCACCAACACCACCACGAACAACACCACTACCCAACAATACCACCACCAACACCACCACGAACACCACCACTACCCAACAATACCACCACCAACACCACCACGAACACCACCACTACCCAACAATACCACCACCAACACCACCACGAACACCACCACTACCCAACAATACCACCACCATCACCACCACGAACACCACCACTACCCAACAATACCACCACCATCACCACCACGAACACCACCACTACCCAACAATACCACCACCATCACCACCACGAACACCACCACTACCCAACAATACCACCACCAACACCACCACCATCACAAACAACTCCATCATCAACACCACCACCACCACCAACAAGACCATCATCACCATCACCACCACTGAATACCACCATCACGAACACAATCACCAACATCACTTAAACACCAACACCAACACCAAAAACCATCATCAACAACAATAAAACCACAACCATAAAAAAAAAACCCGACATCACTGCACCACTATCACAACCACTAGATTTTTTCTTTAAACAAAAAAAAAATCACTACACACCACCAACACAACCACATACCACTCCTACACAGCCTGCGATACTCACACACACACACACACACACACACACACACACAACACACACACACACACACACACACACACACACACACACACACACACACACACACACGCACACACAACACACACGTACACACACACACACACACACACACACACAAAGGACCCCCACCCCACACCACAAACCCTACACCACAAGCCCCACACCAACACGCCAGCCCAAACACAACAAAACCTTTAATTATCTACTTTAAAGGAAACTTATAAAAGGAAACTTATAAAAAAATATATATATATAAAAAAAGGCTTCCCTCCTCCTCACCTGGTGATGTTGCTGCGCGTGTGGCCGCTCTCCTCCGTGACGCTGGTGCTGTCATCTCCGTAGCTGACGTCCGAGGCCTTGTCCACGGGGGAGCGCTCCTCGGGGGTGTCCGGGTAGTAGGGCTGAAGGCTGAGGGGTGGGGGTCTGCCCTCAACACCACCCCCTCCTCCTCCTCCTCCCCCGAAGGGCGGGGGGGAGGCGGAGGGGGCAGGCTGGGGGGAGGGGGTGCCCCCATCCGATGAGGTGCCCGCGGGGTCCGGCGGGAGGGTGAGGGAGGTCTTCATCTGGTGCCACTCGTCCAGCTTTCTCTTGAAGTCCGCCGTCACCTGGTAGGGGTGAAGGAAGGGTTGATAGGCGGTGGTGTGGAGTCAGCTTGACACTGACGCGTATCGGATTCTAGTTTGTGATGTGTGTCGTGTCAGATTCTGTTGCACCCGGTGTTGTTCAGATTCTCTACTTGATGTGCGTCAGGTTTTGCACCTGCTATCTGTTCCCAGTATGTGTCAAATTCTGTACCTGATGTGTGTAAGATTATATACCTGCAGCAGCAGCAACAACAGTGGTAATAGTAGTCGCAGCAACAAAAACGAAGTAGTTGAACTAGAACTAGCAGCAGGACATCTATGTACAAGTGGTAGCAGCAGCAGAAGTAGTAGTAGTAGTAGTAGTAGAAGTCATTGTAGTAGTAGCAATTACAATTAGCGTTGTTGTCACTGTTATCACACGAATACTTAACGCAATTAAGGGTAACTTATAGAATATATATGTTACCTAGTGCAAATATCTGGGTATCAGCTCCTAAACATTTCATCTACATACACACATATGTACATACATGCGCGCAAACACACACTCATGCCCCACCCCACACCCAACCCCTACACACACACACGTGCGCGCGCGCGCGCGCGCGCACACACACACACACAAACACAACACACACACACACACACACACACACACACACACACACACACACACACACACACACACACACACACACACACACACACCTTATACTGGGCAGTCATGGTGTCCTGAGCGGAGGTCGGGGCAGGGACGGCGCCGGGCGGGGGGCTGGAGGCGGCCTCCGTGTCGGCCTGGCTGAGGCGCCCCTTCATCCGCTCCAGCTTGGCCTGCCGCTCCATGGCACGCTGCCTCTCCTTCTCGATGCGAACCTTCTCCTTCTCCAGCTTCACCTGGACCATGGCAACAACAACAAGAGAATTGGCATAATAAATATGTTAATAATCATGATGATACTACTACTACTACTACTACTACTACTACTACCAATCATCATCATCATCATCATCTCTCTCTCTCTCTCTCTCTCTCTTTACACTTATCTCTCTCACTTTTCTTTCTCATCTTCTCTCTTCAAATCACCCCCATTCCCGCCTCCCCCCCCCCCCCCCCCCCCCCCATCCCCCAACCTTTTTGGACAGCACTGCAATCTGGGACTGTCATGTGGAAACATTCTTTCTGTATCCAGTTTGATAAAACTGCATTCCACTTCAGTGGTTATTCACAATATTAAAAATTAAAATTAAAAATTAAAAATTAAAAAAAACCACCAGCAAGAACATCTCCAGCGGCGGAACTGGGGCACTATTTTGTCTTTTCTTTTCTCTTTCTCTCTTCGTTTTCTTTCTTTTTCGTTTTCTTCTTTTTTTTTTTTTTTTTTTTTTTTTTTTCATGGCGCCTCTTCTGTTTAAAGGTATGGCTTGTTTACAACATGTACCCTCATTTCCACGTGCGCTCGAGAATACGCAAAAACGCACGCACATACACATACGCGTGCGCGCGCGCATGCACATGCGCACACACACACACACAAAACACACACACACACACACACACACACACACCACACACAAACTCGATCACGCATACATGAACATAAACACAAGCACATCAGCGCGGTAACCTCGGTCGAAATCCACACACACACACACACACACACACACACACACACACACACACACACACACACACACATTTGCGCGCGCGCGCTTACGTCAGCTAAAAATTCGCTTCCGGGTTAGCTATCACAGCTGAACCTGTATTGGCCTCCTCGTTATATTAGCCGAGCCTGATGATGATGAATGATCTATTGGCAATACCGCCCCGTAATTATTTAACGTCTACTTGCTGCTGTCTTTACTTGCTGTAGAAGGGGATTGGAGGGGGAGTGTGGGGGGGGGGGGGGGGGGAGAGGGTCGATGAACTGACTTGCCTTCACACTACCCGGGGGGTTCCAAACGGCCTTGTGTTGCGTTGATGTTGTGTCGTAGTGGTGGTGGTGGTGGTGTGGTGGTGGTGTGGGGTGTGGGGTGGGGGGGGTGTGGTGGTGTGATGGGGCTAGGTGGGAGGGGCGTGTTGAGGTTCTGTATGGTGATGTGGGGTGATGTGTGGTGTGGTTTGGGTGGCGTGGTGTGGTGTGGGTGGTGTGGTAGGGTGTGGTGGTGTGATGGGGCTGTGTGGGATGGGTGTGTTGAGGTTCTGTATGGTGATGTGGGGTGATGTGTGGTGTGGTTTGGGTGGCGTGGTGTGGTGTGGGTGGTGTGGTAGGGTGTGGTGGTGTGATGGGGCTAGGTGGGAGGGGCGTGTTGAGGTTCTGTATTGTGAGGTGGGGTGTGGTGTTGTGTAGGTGGTGTGGTGGTGTGTGGCATGGTGTGGTGGGGTAGGGTGGGGTGAGGTAGAGGTGTTGTGGCGTTGGGGGGTGGGGTGGGGGTGGAATTTAGTGTAGTGTGGTGTGATGTGGTATGGTGTGGTGTGGTAGGTGCAGTGCGGTGTGGTATGTGGTTTGGTGTGGTGTGTGGTGTG
>NC_134893.1:36917582-36920082 GCF_041734735.1 Babylonia areolata | reverse complement strand
AACATAAATGATGTTAGCGGCTTTAGCCATGGCATGAATGGTCTTTGCGCCTTCACCCATTGTGTTCACAAACAGCACTAGCAGCTTCAACAATGGCATAAACAATAGAATAGAAGAATAGAATAGAGTATGTCTTTATCACCAAGTGTACCGGGGACACAAGGAATATTGGGGGTGGGGGGTAGTACATAACAAGGTACGAACATAAATCGAAAATCATACACACAATCACGCACACCACAAATGGTGCTAGCGCCTTCAGCCATGGCATCATTATACACCAGCAGCATATTTTGGCTTTTCCTTCTTCCTCTCTACCACTCCCCTCTCAATCCACACCCCCCCACCCCCCACCCCCACCCCCCCCACCCCCTCAAACCTAACTCACCTGCTCCTTCTCCACCTTCTGCATCTCCCGCTCGCGCAGCTTCTCCTGCCGCTCCCGCTCCTTCTCCTCCCGCGACTTCTTGCTGCGGGACCGCTCCTCCTTCTCCTTCTCCTTCTCCTTGCGGCCGCGCGAAGAGGAGCCCTTGTGCTCCATCTCCGGTGTGGTGGGCCGGCGGTACTTCCGGCGCTCCCACTCGGTCAGCTTGCGGCTGAAGGACTCGCTGATGCCTCGCTGCAGCTCCTCCACGTTGATGGCGGCTGGGGAGATGGAGGAGGAGGGTGCCTGGAGCTCTGTCGGGGAAGGTTCTGCTTGGGTCAGCGCTGCTGCTGCTGCTGCTGAAGACAGTGGGGCCTCTGCTTCTGGTTGTGACAGTAGCGGCTGCTGCTGCTGCTGTTGTTGTCCTGGGGGAGCACCTGGTAGGACCAAAAAAAAAAATCAATGATGATTTTTTTATATATAAATAATGAAATGAATAAAAACTAAAAATTATTAAACAACAATTCTACCAAGAAAAAGAAGGAGGGGGATGTGCAGGAGACGGTGGACGTTTAGAAGAAGAGGAGGAGGAGGACCTTCACCTATTCAAACCTTGAAACAGAAACGGAGAGAGAAGGGAGGAGAGATAGAGACTGTGAAGGGCATAGTCACAGAGTGAGGGGAGGAAACCGGGGGGCAGGAGGGGGCGCCGGGGGGGTGTGCCGTGGGGGGGGGGGGCAGAGGAAAAAAAAGGTGATGAGGAGAGAGAGGGGAGGAGAATGAAGGAGACTGTCCAACAGAGAAAGAAGGAGAAACAGACAGACAGACAGACAGACAGACAGGCAAACAGACAGGCAAACTGAAATAGAAGAGAGGATGGGTCAAGGTCAGGAAATAATGACGATAAACGTGAAAACAAAGGAAGAGGAGCATCAGCAGGAGCAGATGATGAAGAAGGAGAAGGAGGGAAAGGACTAGGCTACAAACAATATTAGAGCAGAACCCACCCTCACCCCCACCCCCATCTCCTATGCTCAACAGAATTTTTTTTTTTTTTTTTACTTTTAAGGAGAGACAGAGAGAGAGAGAGAGAGAGAGAGAGAGAGAGAGAGAGAGAGAGACAGAGAGAGAGACAGAGAGAGAGACAGAGATTGAGAAACAACAGCTTTTAAATGGCAGCAGTCAGTCTCGCCAGTTACTCAATTTCCTTTCATTACCCCCTTTCTTCTATTACAAGGATGCAAACAGGGTTTTTTGCGTTCAACTGATAAAGAGTTACATCACACACAGAGGAAGAGAGAGAGAGAGAAAAAAAACAGACAAAGAGAAAGAGAGACAGACAGACATTACGGGGAACAATATGCGGGGATCCTTCTCGTGATGAAGAGAAAAATGGCTGCGATGATGCAGAGCACACGACATTCTGAGGCTCTTGAGGCGAAAGCGTTTTGGCAACACATCTCGTTTTCCCCCTTTCACTCCCGGCTCTCCTGGCACTTTGTGTGCACGAAAGAGAACAATGTGCCAAACTCTGTCTGTGAGTTGATGGCGCAACTTAACGAACCGCACGGCAATATCCACAATTCCACCCCCCACCCCATTCCCCACCCTCAAGACGGAATGAGTGGTGTTCACAACAAGAAATGGACGTTTCACTCTGCCAGTCACACACAGGAGTGAAGGGGAAGAAATGTGCTTACAAGCCCATCGCACAATCTCTTCAGGGAAGAGACAACCACCAAACTGACGGTCCAAGTGCTGTTTTGACTTGGGCACAGTCTCGTTGTTGTTGTCGTCGTCATCGTCGTCGTTGTCGTCGTCGTTGTTGTTGCTGTTGGTTTGTCGTCGTCATCGTCAAATAACGATAGCAAGGGTTTCAGCTTTTCGAAAGAAATGTTTGGACATGCCATCAGTTGTTCTTCTTCGTCTCCTGTCCTCTCCCGGTGTCTCTGTCTCCGAGTTTCTCTCTGTCTGTCTGTCCGTCTGTCTGTCTGTCTGTCTGTCTCTCTCTCTCTCTCTCTCTCTCTCTCTCTCTCTCTCACACACACACACACACACACACACACACACACACACACACACACATAATTTCTTCTTAATTATAGTTACCTACTACCTCTCGGGCCATCACCTCTT
>NC_134893.1:36900082-36907582 GCF_041734735.1 Babylonia areolata | reverse complement strand
TAGCACAGAGAGAACGGGGAACGGTTGGTGGTGGTGCCCTTACAACTCAACTTGATTCCCCTAACAGCGAAAGGGGAGGAGACAAAGAAGACGAGGTCACACGCTGGGGGACAAGAGAGAGAGACACACAGAGACAGAGACAGAGTGTGTGTGTGTGTGTGTGCTAATCTTCACGAGGTTCGGGTGGTGAAAAACAGAGCAGTATGCTAATCTTTGCGAAGTGCGAGTGGTGAGAAATGGTGCAGTATGCTAAACTTCACGAGGAAAGAGAGGTGAGAAATGGTGCAGTATGCTAAACTTCACGAGGAAAGAGAGGTGAGAAATGGTGCAGTATGCTAATCTTCACGAGGAAAGAGAGGTGAGAAATGGTGCAGTATGCTAATCTTCACGTGGAAAGAGAGGTGAGAAATGGTGCAGTATGCTGATCTTCACGAGAAAAGAGAGGTGAGAAATGGTGCAGTATGCTGATCTTCACGTGGAAAGAGAGGTGAGAAATGGTGCAGTATGCTGATCTTCACGTGGAAAGAGAGGTGAGAAATGGTGCAGTATGCTAATCATCACGTGGAAAGAGAGGTGAGAAATGGTGCAGTATGCTAATCATCACGTGGAAAGAGAGGTGAGAAATGGTGCAGTATGCTAATCTTCACGTGGAAAGAGTGATGAGAAAAGAGACAGTATGCTTATCTTCACGTGGAAAGAGAGGTGAGAAATGATGCAGTATGCTAATCTTCACGTGGAAAGAGAGGTGAGAAATGGTACAGTATGCTAAACTTCACGTGGAAAGAGTGATGAGAAAAGGGACAGTATGTGTTAATCTTCACGTGGAAAGAGTGGTGAACAAGAGAGCAGTATGCAAATCTTCACGAAGTGCGAGTGGTTAATTACGGCGCAGTATGCTAATCTTCACGAGGTGATAGGGTTGTTTTTGTTGTTTGTTTTTTCCCCTAAGACAGACAGCTTGCTCGTACAAAGCACAAACTGGTATCGTTTGCTGAAATAGACCCCGCCCCTCCCCCCTCCCCCCTATGATATGCGTCCGTGAACAGTGAAATGGATTCCCAAAAGAGGCCTTGAAGAAGGGATTTTCCAGTCTGGAGAACGGGAAGGCGATCGCTTTCAATAATGTCACCGATTTTTGTGTGTGTGTGTGTGTGTGTGTGTGTGTGTGTGTGTGTGTGTGTGTGTGTGTGTGTGTGTGTTGTATTGGGGAGGGTTTTAATAATTACGGTGGATAATTGAGAAGTGGAATTTATAAACTGGCTGCTATCTACCCAGCTTTCTTTCTTCCTTTCTTTCTTCTTGGTCTGTGTGTGTGTGTGTGTGTGTGTGTGTGTGTGTGTGTGTGTGTGTGTGTTAGCATGTCAGTGTGTGTGCGTGCGCGCGTGCGTGTGTGTGTGTGTGTGTGTGTGTGTGTGTGTGTGTGTGTGTGTGTGTGTGTGTGTGTGTGTGTGTGCAGAGGTCACTTTTTTTTCTCGTCAATGAAAACACAACCTCCTGGCCACCAAACTAGCGGCAATAAGTTTCTCACCTCCTGTCATTCACATCTCTCCAGAGCCACGTGCATCACTGGCCTTTATCCGCGATTCCAGTTCACAGCAACACTGCTAATCCATGCAATAACTAATCTTCCCTTCACAAGCAGGCAACACTACTTACTGATCATGATATCAAGTCCAAAAGACGCAGATGTCATCATGACTTGTCATCGAAGAAATTTCATCGAAATACTTGTAAACCTGCACACTCCTCAACCCCCTTTCCCCTTCACCAGCCCCCACCCCCACCCCCTACCCCACCCCCCATCCCTTTACCCACCTACCCCTCAGACACATCCCTCGCCCATCTCTCTCTCTCTCTCTCTGTCTGTCTCTTCAATTCATCCCTCTCTACTATACTACCTGAGCCCACTGAGCTGAAAGGTACTATTGAGCTCGATGCCCTGAGCCTGACTGACCTCTTATTACTTTCACGATGGCACCACCGCAGCACTGATGATAGTGAGAGTGGGGAGATGCTGTCTTGAAGAATATGGAGACTGGTGTGCACTGTGTGTGTAAGTGAAGTGGTGGGGAGTGGTGGAAAGGAAGATGAAGAATGATGAAAGGAAGCACACAGGACGAAAGGTGAGTTAGGTGAGTACTGGTTGAAGAGGTCTCAGAGGGAGGGGGTGGGGGTGGGGAAAGGGGGTATGGTGGCGTGGGGGGTACTAATGGGTAATTTTTGCTGGGTCAGCTGGAGAAATGTGTGTGCGAGGATTGTTGTTGTGGGGCTGCGGTGAGGTTGTACTGTGCTGTGCTGTGCTGTGTTGTGCTGTGTTGTGATGCGCTGTCCTGTGCTGTGCTGTGTTGTGATGCGCTGTCCTGTGCTGTGCTGTGCTGTCTTGTGATGCGCTGTCCTGTGCTGTCCTGTATTGCGCTGTCCTGTGCTGTGCTGTGCTGTCTTGTGATACGCTGTCCTGTGCTGTGCTGTGTTGTGATGCGCTGTCCTGTGCTGTGCTGTGCTGTCTTGTGATGCGCTGTGCTGTGCTGTGCTGTCTTGTGATGCGCTGTGCTGTGCTGTACTGTGCTGTGCTGTGTTGTGCTGTGTTGTGATGCGCTGTGCTGTGCTGTGCTGTCTTGTGATGCGCTGTGCTGTGCTGTACTGTGCTGTGCTGTGTTGTGCTGTGTTGTGATGCGCTGTGCTGTGCTGTGCTGTCTTGTGATGCGCTGTCCTGTGATGTGCTGGGCTGTGACGTACTATACTGTGCTGCGCTGTCCTGTGCTGTGCTGTGCTGTCTTGTGATGCGCTGTCCTGTGCTGTCCTGTATTGCGCTGTCCTGTGCTGTGCTGTGCTGTCTTGTGATGCGCTGTCCTGTGCTGTGCTGTGTTGTGATGCGCTGTCCTGTGCTGTGCTGTGCTGTCTTGTGATGCGCTGTGCTGTGCTGTGCTGTCTTGTGATGCGCTGTGCTGTGCTGTGCTGTGTTGTGATGCGCTGTCCTGTGCTGTGCTGTGCTGTCTTGTGATGCGCTGTCCTGTGCTGTGCTGTGTTGTGATGCGCTGTGCTGTGCTGTGCTGTCTTGTGATGCGCTGTGCTGTCCTGTGCTGTGCTGTGCTGTGTTGTGATGCGCTGTGCTGTGCTGTGCTGTCTTGTGATGCGCTGTGCTGTCCTGTGCTGTGCTGTGCTGTGTTGTGATGCGCTGTCCTGTGCTGTGCTGTCCTGTGCTGTGCTGTGTTGTGATGCGCTGTCCTGTGCTGTGCTGTCTTGTGATGCGCTGCGCTGTGCTGTGCTGTGCTGTGCTGTGTTGTGATGCGCTGTCCTGTGCTGTGCTGTGCTGTCTTGTGATGCGCTGTGCTGTGCTGTGCTGTCTTGTGATGCGCTGTGCTGTGCTGTCTTGTGATGCGCTGTGCTGTGCTGTGCTGTGCTGTATTGTGATGCGCTGTGCTGTGCTGTACTGTCTTGTGATGCGCTGTGCTGTGCTGCACTGTGCTGTCTTGTGATGCGCTGTGCTGTGCTGTGCTGTCTTGTGATGCGCTGTGCTGTGCTGTACTGTGCTGTGCTGTGTTGTGCTGTGTTGTGATGCGCTGTGCTGTGCTGTCTTGTGATGCGCTGTGCTGTGCTGTACTGTGCTGTGCTGTGTTGTGCTGTGTTGTGATGCGCTGTGCTGTGCTGTGCTGTCTTGTGATGCGCTGTCCTGTGATGTGCTGGGCTGTGACGTACTATACTGTGCTGTGCTGTGTTGCTTTATTGTACTGAACGATACTGTGCTGTGGTGTGGTGTGCTGTGCTGTACTGTGCTTCACTGTAGTGTGCTTTATTGTACTGAACGATACTGTGCTGTGCTGTGGTGTGCTGTGCTGTACTGTGCTTCACTGTAATGTGCTTTATTGTACTGAGCAATACTGTGGTGTGCTGTGCTATACTGTGCTGTGCTATACTGTAATGTGCTTTATTGTACTGAACGATACTGTGCTGTGGTGTGGTGTGCTGTGCTGTACTGTGCTTCACTGTAATGTGCTTTATTGTACTGAACAATACTGTGCTGTGCTGTGCTGTGCTGTGCTGTGCTGTACTGTACTGTGCTTCACTGTAATGTGCTTTATTGTACTGAACGATACTGTGCTGTGGTGTGGTGTGCTGTGCTGTACTGTGCTTCATTGTAGTGTGCTTTATTGTACTGAACAATACTGTGCTATGCTGTGTTGTGCTGTGCTGTGCTGTAGTTTATTCCTCTACTGTGTGCTGTAGTAAAGTGTCAACATCCTGAGTGGAAGCACGGCGGGGACGAAAGGCTTTGATCTTCAGCCAACAGCACGTGAAGAGCAGCACGTGAAGAGGGCGAAGAGGGGGAAGTGGGGAGGGGGAGGGGAATGGGTGGATGGAGGAGGGGGGTTCAATTTTTAGCTGACTCAGAACACCTAAGAGCAGGCTGTATTTCATGCACGCACGCACGCACCCACGCATACACGCATGAAAGCTGGCAAGAGGGCTCGAAAGCGTGCGCTGGCGCGCGAGTGGACGCACGCTCACAGGAATACACGCGCGCGCGCGTACACACACACACACACACACACACACACGGCAATACAGAAACAAATACTGACAAAAATGATAAAACAAGAAGAAAGAGACAGGGAAAGAAACAAACATACAAAGAAACAGAGAGAGACAAAAAGACAGAATATACAGACAGACAGACAGACATAACATAACATAAACAGGAACAAAGACAGAGGATGAGAGGTGAAAGAAAAAAAATATTCATAATAAAAAAAATATATTTTAAAAATAATGAAAAAAAAAAAGAAGAGAAACAGCCGAACGGGTTATAAAAGACCCCGAAAGATAAAGACTACAGACACAGACACATTGCGGACGACAAACTCAATTTCCCCCCTTTAAAATCAAGCTCCCCTGTCCCTCCGCACCACCTCCTCCCATCCCCCACCCCCACCCCACCCCACACCCCCACCAGCCTCACATTTGGTTAGCACAGAACGTTCAGTCCTGAAACCTTGAATCATTTTCCAAAGTCCCCCCCGTGCCCCATTCCACGGTTTTCTTTTGGTTTGGTTTGGTTTTTATCCAATTACACAGCCGCTGGGGAAGAGACAAGGCAGTGTCCCCTAAACACGAAAGGCTCAGAACCCCCTTTTTTTCCTTTCTTTTTCTCCAACCAAACTGCTTTCTAGAGTGCAACACACACACACACACACACACACAACAACAACAACAAACCCTGTCTAAACTGCGCTATATGATTGTTTCCTTTCTTTGTTTCTGTTCCGCAGCGAACAGTTCTGTTGGGTTTTTGTTTTCTTGCTTGCATAATGAGTCAGTTGTGATTTTAATTTTAAACAAAACCCCCCTATCTACATTACAACAGCAGCAGCAGATTAATTACTAGCGACTGGTTCGGTTGCATTCGGGCTTAGACGTCGACACCAACCCTTTCAGTTGGTATTGCAAAACCGATCTGATTTGAAAACGATATCCACTTTTAAATAATAAGGTATTCAAGTCAGTTAACGAACACTGTTGAAAGACGAAATGCTATTGAAACGAATAATTTTGGTTGGGGGGTGGGGGGGGGGGGGAAGAAAAAAAAAACAATACAATCGAAGCGAAAAAAAAAAACTTGTTTCATATTACTATGATGTTTCTATTTAAGACGTGGAAACTAAACAACATAAGCATAAAAATGGAAGAAAAGACCATATTAAATTTATATATATATATATATAAACAACTGAAGGCTGAATCATTTATTTTTTAGTTCAATATGCCTCCTCTTAAGCGAACTTCGAATTAAAAAAAAAAAATTCTTAAATATATAAGAAATAACAATTTAAATCTCAGCAACAGACGGCTAATAATTGTATTTTTCGAGTCGACTCTGAAACTGTCAGTGTATATATAGAGAGCTTGAAAACGTTCACCGCCTGCCAGTCATTCAAGCTTAATTAACTTTTTTTTCCATCTTGGAACGCCACAGCTCCACTCCCAGCCCCCATCTAACCCTCTCTCCCACCCTCTTCAAAACCCCAAGACCCCCAACAACCACGCCAGTTCAACACGTTGATAAGAGGATGAGGAGAGGGCCTGTTTCACTTCCCCTTCACGTCCACCCGAACACAGAAAATAAACAGATGGTGTTATTTCATGGAACGCAAACCAGTCTGGTCCGTCCTGAACAAACTTAATGGAATCCGCTGCTAAACAGCATTATTAATTTTTGTTCCTTCTGAATATTAGGGCCTGTCTAAAAAAAAAAAAAAATCTTTCGCTTGTTTTGACTGGAATTATGCATTTTCATTTTGTGATCGTTGAGATCCAAACAGTTGTCAACAACAGAAAAGTGAATGATTCATTTCCGACTGGAAGATGCATCCTCTGTCAAAGTGCTTAGTGGAGGATCTTCTGCGGTCCACAGGTCATGCTGTCAGATGGTCATTCAGCAGTGCAGTGCAGCAGGTGACCCCCAGAGCTTCTCTTGGAGTTCCACCGCACAGGACAAGGTTTCCCGCCTCAGTGCACCTCTCTTCTTCTTCTGCGTTCACTCGTATGCACACGAGTGGGCTTTTATGTGTATGACCGTTTTTACCCCGCCATGTAGGCAGCCATACTCCGTTTTCGGGGGTGTGCATGCTGGGTATGTTCTTGTTTCCATAACCCACCGAACACTGACATGGATTACAGGATCTTTAACGTGCGTATTTGATCTTCTGCTTGCATATACACACAAAGGGGGTTCAGGCACTGGCAGGTCTGCACATATGTTGACCTGGGAGATCGTAAAAATCTCCACCCTTTACCCACCAGGCGCCGTCACCGTGATTCGAACCCGGGACCCTCTGACAGTCCAACGTTTTAACCACTCGGCTATTGCGCCCGTCGCCAGTGCACCAAAAGTTGGGCAGAACTGTAATAAGTGCTCTGGTGTTTGTAAACCCCGTGCCGCATGGGCATTCATCAGAAGGGGACAGTCTCAGTCTGTAGAGGTGTGAAAGGAGCCCACAATGTCCAGTTCTCAGACGGAAGAGGACTACTTGCTGTGCTCTCTTTAAAGTCCAGTGGATGATCAACAAACATGTCCAGTTGCGTGGGTTTTTTTCCCCCTCAAAGAACACGGATTTGAATAGCGGGCACCTGCGAAGAGGCCGGACATGTTTGATATGACACGTTAGCCATCGCTACAGAAGTCAGTGAGGATGAGTGTGCAGGGGGTTTTCAGCGAAACGCTCTCCAGAGAAAACTCTTCTCACGCACGAATACTCATTGATACAGATCGACACACAAGAACAATAACAAAAAAAAAAAAAACCTGATACTCATGGATAAAAATTTTGGCCTTTGCCTATTCTTCCAATAACGTCTCTATGGCAACAACAACAACAACAGAGCAAATGAGAGAGCAAGCAAGGGCGACAGAAAGACAGACAGACACAGACATACAGAGTGGAGGCAAGACAAAGGCAGGGAGAAGGAGATGACATAACGGGTCACGGGGGGCGGGGGGGCGGG
>NC_134893.1:36890082-36895082 GCF_041734735.1 Babylonia areolata | reverse complement strand
GTACGACGCACAGTGTGGAGTCTGATTAACTCACTCAGTACGGCCAGTCCTCTCTTCTCCTCTACACAGACCCCTCGGATGTCCAGTGGGTGTCTCAACCTTTAGCTTCCGTTGTCAGAACTGTGGTATTCTTTGTCAACATTCACCTCTTCAGTATAAGAGCCTTCCGCTTGCAATATTTTGATGGTGGTAATTGGGGTGAAACGCTGTGAACGTCTTCTCTTCCGCCGTTCGTATGGAGAGAGTTAAAAACAAAACTGGCAGCTGGCGTTGACACTGGCAATCGACCGGGTACACACACAACAACAAACTTCAGTCAGGAGTCTGACAATAAGAACAAGAGAGGCAAGGCCTTCAAGACTCACTTGTGATAGATTAAGTCCCCTAGCATTAATTACAGAGTAATTTCCCTTTTTTACTATCTGCACCAAAAACGTTTGCAAAATAAATAAATAAAAATTCCATGCTTAGCAAAAGAAGTTCCTGTTTGAACAAAAAATGATAATAATGACTCCTCTTGTTGTTGTGTCAGAATAAGAGGTCAAAATGCCAAGTTTAGAGAATACAAAAAATATAAATATGACAGTAAATGCAGTTTGCATATAATTAGGCTTCTTTTTTTTGTGCCCATCCCAGAGGTGCAATATTGTTTTAAACAAGATGACTGGAAAGAACTTAATTTTTCCTATTTGTATGCCAAATTTGGTGTCAACTGACAAACTATTTGCAGAGAAAATGTCAATGTTAAAGTTTACCACACACACACACACACACACACACACACACACACACACACACACACACACAACCGAACACCGGGTTAAAACATAGACTCACTTTGTTTACACAAGTGAGTCAAAAATGGCACCCGTGGTACTAGCCTACACATCATAACTGGCGCTCCACTCTATGTATCTAGGAATCATTTACGGGTACGCACGGTGTAACGTCTGACAATGAAATGATACCCAGGATCATATCCTGTGTCCTGGCACTCTGTGTACCCAAGAATTGCGGGTACGCAGAGTCTGGAGTCGAACAGTAAAACTAATGGCACCCATGGTAACAGCCTATAAATACTGGCACTCTGTGTACTGAACAAGACTTGCAGATACGCTCAGTGTGAAATCTGACAGTTCAAACAAAACCGGCACCTGGCGTTATGGACACTGGCAATCGGCCGGGTACGTACACAACAAAGCTGAGTCAGAAGAAGTCTGACAGTAAAATGGCACCCGGGGTTATTATTCTGGCACTTTATGTACCTAAACATTACTGGGGTGCGCACAGTGTGAAGTCTGACAGTAAAATGGTACCCAGGATTATATCCTTTGTCCTGGCACTCTGTGCACCCAAGAGTCACAGATACGCACTCTGTGAAGTCTGGCAGTAAAATGGCACCCGGGGTAAACGCCTATTCTCGCACTTTATGTACCCAAACATTACGGGGGTACGCGCAGTGTGATGTTTGACAGTAAAATGGCACACAGGGTGGTGGCTTTTTGGGGGGTTTTTTGTTGTTGTTTTTAGGGGGGGGGGGGGGGTAGCCAGAAAACAGGCACTCTGTGCACCCAAGAATCGCGGGTACGCTCAGTGTGAAGTCTGGCAGTAAAAATGGCAACCTGGGGTAAATAGCCGGTACATTATACTGGCACTATAATATATGTGCCCAAGATTTGCTGGTTCGCACAGTGCAGAATCTGACAGTAAAAATGGCCGCCTGATGGGGGCGAAAGGTGTGTGTGTGTGTGTGTGCGGAGGTTGGGGGCGAGGGGGGGTGTGTGTGTGGAGGGAGTGCGGGGGATGTAGAGTGTTATAATCGCACAGTTCACGTGCCGACAAACTTGTTGAGTGCAAAAGGGGATGGATGGGGGGGGGAAGGGGGCGGTGAATTCTTGCAAGACCCCGACTCCATCTCTAAACGAGATAAACAGAATCTGGAGAGATATGTATGGACGGAATCAAGACTTCCAGCACTGACGCCCACCCTTTTCACTTACCTGGCCGGCTGCTAGTAGTTCTGGATAAGCAGCGGTGCATTTCGTGTGAGATAAATGGGACAGTGGGTGGGTGGGTGGGTAAGGAAGAGGGATGACAGGGGTATGTGTTTGAAGAAAGGCGTCTGAGGGAAGAGAGAGAGAGAAAGAAGAGGAGGGGAGGGGGGGGGGGGTAAAAGCTCGTATTGTTTGGGATACTAGTTTCACTTTGCTGTTCGAGTCGGGATGCCTTTTTTAGGTACATCTTCTCCAACCCAGATTTGTTTTCCTTTATATACACGTATAGTTTTATTTTCATATACATTTTTTTTTTCTGTGGAGGGAGGGGGGGGGCAGGTTTGTTTGTTTCTTTTCTTTCTTTCTTTATTTTTGGTTGTTGAACCTTTTTGCATATCAGTTTGACAGCCTTAAGATTAGTGTTCAGATGAAAGCACAAAATCACAGAAACAAACTATGTTGATTGTATTGGGTACGATAATTTCTCGAAATACGAAATGTTCAAACAGGAACAATATGTTTTTCGTGGACAGAACATGTTTCGCGGTAAAGTAATGATCATGTATCATTCTGCGCAAACAAATCGGTGATAGTTCATCATGGCAATAATGTATATGTAAATGTGCATGCATAATTCACATTAAAACATACCCAACTCATCAAAACAATAGAAATGAGCGTCCGAAATATTGATGCGATACGCATCCATCCACACGAATGCACGAACGCACACACACACACACACACACACACACACACACACACACACACACACACACACACACACATACAGAGAGAGAGAGAGAGAGAGAGAGAGACACAGAGAGAGAGAGAGAGAGAGAGAGAGACACACACACAGAGAGAGAGAGAGAGAGAGAGAGAGAGAGAGAATGATAGAGACAGACACATAATGACGTACAGAGAAACCCCAGAACTCGCACAACTAACTCCAAAACACACATATAGACATAAAAAAAAAATTAAAAAAAAATAAAAAATTTAAAAAAAACACGCCACAGACCCTTACCTCTTAAACTCTCAAGACACGAACACGTCCACTTGAGCCGGAACACACACAAAAAAAAAAAACCCATCCACCCTCCAACAAACAGAAAAACAACAAACACACGCCTCAGCTGAGGCCCGCTGCAACAGTCATGACGAATCGTGGACAGCACACCATCAGGCCAAGTTCTGTCTCAATACAACGGAGGACCCTTACACAATTCTTGCGTACTTACACCTCCCATCCACACCCCTAGACTTCCGGCATGTCACCCCCACCCCTCTAACCCTCTCCCTTATACCACCTTAACTCACTCAGTACGGCCAGTCCTCTCTTCTCCTCTATACAGACCCCTCGGATGTCCAGTGGGTGTCTCAATGACCCAACCTTTAGCTTCCGTCGTCAGAATTGTGGTATTCTTTGTCAACATTCAGCTCTTCAGTATAAGAGCCTTCCGCTTGCAATATATTGGGGTGAAACACTGTTAACGTCGTCTCTTTCGCCGTTCGTATGGAGAGAGTTAACCATTATACTTCTCTGCACACCTCCCGTCCCCCCTCCCCTCACCACTCACTGCCCACCCTCCCAACAATCCACCGCGGCATGGTAATTATTCTTTCCTTTCTCAACCCTTGCTTCCAATAACGATCTCCGCGCTTTCGACTTGATCAAAGGTAAGAAGCCTCATCAGGAGGTACTAACGTGGGCCCCCTAAATCTGGTTTGGTGGGGTGGGGAGGGCGGGGAATGTTCGAGTCTGTGGTGGAAAATTAACGAGTCTGTTTCCCAGTACTGGTCCAGACCGAGACAGAGTGAGAGAAAGAGAGAGAGAGTGTGTGTGTGTGTCTGTCCATGCGTGCGTGCGTGTATGTGTTTAGTTGTTTCATTGGAGTTACTGGTGTAATTTGAGGCGTTTTCAGCGTCCAGTTTCTTTTGTGTCCGATTTGAATATTCTATGTAATGAGAGGAGTACGTGTATGTTGTGTGTGTATGTGTGTGTGTGTGTGCGTGTGTGCGTGTGTGCGTGTGTGTGTGTGTGTTTTCAACTTTAAATTATAAATGAAGCCACGACAGACAGAGTGGAAGAAGGAGGAGAAGGAAGAGGACAAGGAGGAGGAGGTGCAAAAGGTCAGATGGTACTATCATCTCCATCCATACAGTGGGGGTTTTTTTGTTTTGTTTTTTTGTTTTTTGTTTTTTGCTTGTTTATTAACCACCATTGACTCATAGCTGCAAAACACGAACACCGACCATGCAAACCAAGGGTCATTTTCTACTGGCAGAAACAGACAGACAGATAGACAGCTCGAAGCAGGAACAACAATCACCTCCACTTGGATGCCTCCAGGCCCAGACATACCCTCCTTTCTTTAGCACCACCATCAACAATGTCTAAGCTGATAAATGCCAACATAAAACTAACTGACCGTGAGGTCACTCTTTGTACCAGCAACAGGCAGACTGACAGATAGTTGGAAGCACGAACAACACAAGTTACCTTTTACTTGGATGCCCCCCCCCACCACCACCACACCCTACTCGCAGGCTGTGAGACGTTTTCTACAGACAGAACAGGGACGGTGTTGACTGACAAGCAAAGGTCTTTTAAAGTGGGTGGCGCTTTTCAGCCTTTTCAGGAAGCCAGATTTGTGCTCTCTCTCTCTCTCTCTCTCTCTCTCTTATATATATATATATATATATATATATATATATATATACAGAGAGAGAGAGAATTTTGTCCTTTATGTAGGGGGTGGTTGTTTGTGTGTGTGTTTGCATGCGTTCGTGTGTGTGTGTATGTGCCTGTGTGTCTGTCTGTGTGTCTGTGTGTGCCTGTCTATGTTTGTCTTGTTCTGTCCTGCTGTCTATCCTCTCTGTCTGTGTGTGTCTCTGTGCGTGTGCGTGTCTGAGCTATCGACTGACAACTTCAAAACGAAGCCACTTTTCTTGAGAAGAAAAAAAGGAGAAGACGGTTCAAAAGGTCAGACGATACTATATCAC
>NC_134893.1:36875082-36877582 GCF_041734735.1 Babylonia areolata | reverse complement strand
CAGCCATGTTATGTTTCCTTGGGGGGGGGGGGGGGGGGAGGCCGATTAAGTCCTGCAATTTTTTCGTTTTGTTTTTTTCTGTATCTCATTTTGGTTCTTTGGCTTTGGTGTGTTAAACAAAAGTGTAATCTTAATTTTATTTCGTCCTTTTTTTTTTCTCTTTCCTTCTTTTTTCAAAACACAGGTTCAGATTTGGACCTCACGCATGATGGTACCATTGAACGCTTAAAAGCAAGGGGGATAAAACAAATCTTTTCAAAGAACGCTGATGGCTACGGAAGCTCTTACAACAGTAAGTGGAAGCGATAGTGGCCAATATTGACGAAAGCGTTATTTTACTCAGTGGGACACGGTGGGGCGGGGGCGGGGAAGGGGGGGCGGGAGAGGTTGGGGCGGGGAAGAGGGGGTGTGTGCGTGTGTGTGTGTGTGTGTGTGTGCGTGTGTGTCTGTGCGTGTACGTGCGTGCGTGCGTGAGAGAGAGAGAGAGAGAGAGAGGGGAGAGAGAGAGAGATATAGAGAGGGACAGAGGCAGACACAATGAGACAGACGAACTTAGATAGATAGATAGATAGACAGATAGACAGACAAATAGGTAGATAGATAATGATGGGAGAAGCGGGAAGAGAGATGGGAAAGAGGGATGGAGGAAGGAGAGAGAGGGAGAGGGTGGGTGCAGGCAGATATCTAGCTAGAGAGAAAGGGAGGAAAAACTGAGACAGACAGACAGATAGACAGATGATGGAGTCTCCTGTCGGACCGACGGATAAGTAGGCAGGCAGGCTTATCTGTCGGTGTGTGTCCTCATATGGGAGAAGAGGCTGATTCTGGATGCGCAGCACTTCCCACAGGTGTTGCAAGGGAAAACGTCTCCAGAAGTTGAGCTCTGCTTCCTTCGCTCACGCTTCTCCTTAATAGCCAGCGTTCTCTTGTTGTCAAACGTCTTTGTGCTACTAGAGCACAGCATCCTCCAGCGAGAGCGGTCAAGGGCATCAGTTTCCCAGGAAGCGATGTCTATGTCACATGCTTTCAGGTCTGCCTTTAAGGTGTCCTTGAAGCGCTTGCAGGGTCTTCCAAGTTCGCGGTGGCCTTCCTTCAACTGGCCATACAGTAGCGTCTTCGGGATCCTGCTGTCTGTCATGCGGACAACGTGTCATGTTCAGCGTAGCTGGCACTGGATCAGCACGCTTTCGATGCTGGGCAGGCCGCTCCCGTCTCCAGGACCTGGAGGTTGGAGACCCTGTCTTGCCACTTTATGCCGAGGATCTTTCGTAGGCATCTCCGGTGAAACTGATAGATAGATAATTAGATAGATAACAGCAAAATTACAAGCGACACAGAAGAGAACCAGCCGCACTGAAAGACCGAGGTGGTTCGTGTTGACTCAGCTGCCAAATGTTTGTTCCACCACCCCATGCCGTGCAGGCATCCTAATAACCCGTATCGTACTCCGGCAGATAGTCGTCAGGAAGGGTGTATTTTCTTCTCTCTTCCTTTCTTTCTTTCTGTTCCTCTTTTTCGTTCGTTTTGTTTTGTTTGTTTGTTTTTCTCTCATTTTTTGTTGTTGGAGGGTGTGTGAAGAAAGGTGGAAGGGGTGGAGAAAGAGAGACAGATTGTCAGACGGACAGACACACACACACACACACACACACACACACACACAGAGAGAGAGAGAGAGAGAGAGAGAGAGAGAGAGAGAGAGAGAGAGAGAGGATGAAAGTTTTATTCCTGCGTGTATTGAGAGATAGAAGGAGATGGGTTGACAGAGGACACACACACACACACACACACACACACACACAGACGCACGCATGCACGCACGTACTCGCGCACCGACACACACAAGCACATACACACGCACACACGCACGCACACATATATACGCACGCTCGCACCCACAGATGCATGGCCACATGGAAACACACACACACACACACACACACACACACACACACACACACACACACACACACACACACACACACAACTGTGACTAATTTGTGTTTGCCCTACACTGGCAGATCTGTTACTTGTTGGACTGGCAGTGATTCCTCAAGTTGGGAACATCTTTTGGGAGAGCTGAGCGAAAGAGAGAGATCAGGAAAGAGATGGGAAGAGAGAGGGGGAAAGAGAGGAAGGGAAGACACACACACACACACACACACACACACACACACACACACACACACACAGATTTCTGCATGAAGGAAGAGAGACAGACAGCGAAAGAGACACAGGAAGGAAGATAGAGACAGAGAGAGACACACATAGAGAAAGAGCGACAGACGCAGACAGAGACAAACATAGACAGACAAACCGAGACCGAACAAGAAAAAAAAAGTTAAACACACACACACACACACACACACACACACACACACATATATATATATATATATATATAGATAGATATATATATATTCATATATATATATATATATATATATATATATATACATATAAATATATATATATATATATATACCCGTTGATTTTTGCGCCC
>NC_134893.1:36867582-36870082 GCF_041734735.1 Babylonia areolata | reverse complement strand
GAAATAGATAGACACAGGAAGAGACAAGAAACAGAGACCGAAAGAGAGAGACAGATTGACAGAGACAACCAATCAGACACAGAAAGAGACAGGCAAGACAGACAAATAGCCCCGATGCTGTCCCTTGTGGGTGGCACTGATAAGAACCCCCCAGGTCTGGAACTGGGCCTGGGCCATCCAAGATTGTCGGGATGAGAGACAGACAGACAGACAGACAGACAGACAGAGACAGAGAGTCAAAGGAAATCAATCTTCACAACGCTGTTGCACTGTTTGCTGGCCTCCGCTGGTGTAGTGCAGTGCAGTGCAGTGCAGTGCAGTGCAGTGCAGTTCAGTGTAGTGCAGTGCAGTGCAGTGCAGTGCAGTGCAGTGTAGTGTAGTGTAGTGTAGTGTAGTGTAGTGCAGTGCAGTGTAGTGCAGCGCAGTGCAGTGCAATGCAGTGCAGTGCAGTGTAGTGTAGTGCAGTGTAGCGTGCTACTTTTTTTTTTACACAACACATCTGTTTAAGAATCTAAGTGGGGTGGATTTTTTTTTTTTTATAGAATTTTGTCTGGGACAAACCACTTCGCTGCCGTGGGTTCTTTGACGTGAGCTAAGTGCGTGCTGCACACCACGGGACCTTAGCTTATCGTCTTGTGGTTCGTTTCCCCTCGGATCGCTTAATCTCTTCTTTGACAGCCTTGTCTCCAGTAAGCACGACCCCCGACGATGTTTTCCCCGTTTGTTTGTAGGTCAGTGGCTGCAAAAGATCAGGTCTCTTTCTGCATACGTCTCTGCAAAACGGAAGAGGCATGGACGTCTGATAACACGAGACCCAGTTTCTCAAGTTTTGGACAATTGTTGGTTTGTGGTCTTGTCTTGGGATTTGTCCCTTCTCCATTCCCAAGACATGGCCCGCGCCATCTCCAAGATGTCTGTCGTACTTACTGTTACTGGTTATCTGACCGAGGATCAAGTCTCCCAATATTGATTAAACGACGGTCCACCATTTTTCTAGTTTGCTAGATTTGGTTAGTCGCGGTGGGCCCTTGTAAAAGAGGGTACTCTATTGATTTGCATTGATTCCGAGTCCTCTGGGCGGTTTGTTTGAAAGAATCAGGAATGGATATTATGTGCTGCTCTGTGTGTGCGTGTTTGGATGAATGTGCGTGGCTCTCTCTCTCTCTCTCTCTCTCTCTCTCTCTCTCTGAGGGGGTTGAGGGAGGGAGGGATAGATACAAAAAGAGAGTTTCTACACTACATCTCACACAAAAAAATGATATAACTTCCCGGGATCCTTGGGGGGAAGGGGCTTCCTTCATTTCAGCGTCATGACCACTCCTCAACGTACTAAAAACACTCACACTCAGGTTCCAAGGATTCCAAGAATGAGGGCACCACCACCACCACCACCTGAAAGCCACGTGACCGACTGGTTCCGTCACTCAGCGGGGGGCAGCAGCGGAGAGCCAGTCAGTGAAAGTCTGCAGCCCTTTGGCAGCAACAGAGCTTCAGTGATAGTCTGCAGCCCTTTGGCAGCAACAGAGCTTCAGTGATAGTCTGCAGCCCTTTGGCAGCAACAGAGCTTCAGTGATAGTCTGCAGCCCTTTGGCAGCAACAGAGCTTCAGTGATAGTCTGCAGCCCTGTGGCAGCAACAGAGCTTCAGTGATAGTCTGCAGCCCTGTGGCAGCAACAGAGCTTCAGTGAAAGCCTGCAGCCCTTTGGCAGCAACAGAGCTTCAGTGAAAGCCTGCAGCCCTTTGGCAGCAACAGAGCTTCAGTGATAGTCTGCAGCCCTTTGGCAGCAACAGAGCTTCAGTGATAGTCTGCAGCCCTTTGGCAGCAACAGAGCTTCAGTGATAGTCTGCAGCCCTTTGGCAGCAACAGAGCTTCAGTGATAGTCTGCAACCCTGTGGCAGCAACAGAGCTTCAGTGATAGTCTGCAGCCCTTTGGCAGCAACAGAGCTTCAGTGATAGTCTGCAGCCCTTTGGCAGCAACAGAGCTTCAGTGATAGTCTGCAGCCCTTTGGCAGCAACAGAGCTTCAGTGATAGTCTGCAACCCTTTGGCAGCAACAGAGCTTCAGTGATAGTCTGCAGCCCTTTGGCAGCAACAGAGCTTCAGTGATAGTCTGCAGCCCTTTGGCAGCAACAGAGCTTCAGTGATAGTCTGCAACCCTTTGGCAGCAACAGAGCTTCAGTGATAGTCTGCAGCCCTTTGGCAGCAACAGAGCTTCAGTGATAGTCTGCAACCCTGTGGCAGCGACATAAAGAGATTTACGGTCTGCCCCGTGCTAGCTCTCTGCAAATCTTCCAGTCTTCACTGCCCGCGGACATTTGGCCCTGCTTGCAGGGAGCTGGCAGACTGTGAAATAGAAACTGTAACTGGCTACCCTCAGTCTGTGTTGTGGAGTCCCCCCAATGCACCACCACGACCAGGAGTTGTAGGCAGTTGAGCAGATTTGAGAAGCTTGGTAAACGTTCTTTGCTGAGAGGGTATGAAAAAACTGGGGTGGACCGTAC
>NC_134893.1:36850082-36862582 GCF_041734735.1 Babylonia areolata | reverse complement strand
TGTACATACGAGTGAACGTGGGAGTTGCAGCCCACGAACGCAGAAGAAGAAGAAGATGATTCAACCTACCCACCCACTCACCCACCTCAAACCTTTTGTTGTTGTTGTTGCCAGTTTCAGTTCTACAAGAAGGCATCACTGTGTTGGGACAAATCCATGTACACCACACGTACATCAGCCAGGCAGATGTCTGACAGCATGTAACACAACGTTCTGGTCAGGCCTTGAGTGCATGCGTATAATCAATATTTGTGGTTTTCTTCAACAGAATTTTGCCAGAGGACATCACACTGGTTGCCATGGGTTCTTTCCCAGTGCGCAAAGTGTGCGCTGCACACGGAACCTTATTGCCTCATCCGAATGACTAGACGCTCAATTTGATTTTCCAGTCAAACCTGGGAGAAAGGGGCAAGACCGAGATTCGAACCCAGACCCTCAAGGACACTGAACAGGCAGACGAGCGTCTTAACCATTCTGCCATATTCCTCCTCTGCTGCCAGGTACCTCTCATGCCTCACTCTCACCGCCTACCCTATTCTCTTGTGTAGCAGGGAAGTGGGGGAGTGGGTGGGGACAGAGGACACAACTGAGGGAGGGAGGGAGGGGTGTGGGGTAGGGGAGGGATGGGTGAGGGAGGGTTGCCATGGCCACAGATACCTCTCTGTTTGTGTGCCCCCAGCCCCACCCAAACCCGCCCCCCACCCCTGCTCATCGTTGTTGACTCCATTCATCATCATCTCATCGATGGGGGGAGGTGGACAGCGAAATCCACCTGTATGCTTTACATTGTCTGTCTGTCTGTCTGTTTGGACATTTGACTCTGCCTCAATGTCCTTTCACCCCACCACACTCCCGTCCATTCCCTAGCCCCCTTAAGGAGGTGATGTGACAACCCTATCCATCTTATATAACGAGTACCCTGGTTTGCGCGAAAATGCATCTCCATTTCTCTGTGTACATGAGTGAGTGAGTGAGTGAGTGAGTGAGTGAGTGAGTGAGTGAGTGAGTGAGTGAGTGAGTGAGTGTGTGTGTGTGTGTGTGTGTGTGTGTGTGTGTGTGTGTGTGTGTGTGTGTGTGCGTGTGTGTGTGTGTGTGTGTGTGTGTGTGTGTCCCTGGATGCCACGTCATTGCTATCTCGTCCCGTATCTTTAACCACATGGATCAAGGTCCAAGCTACGTGAAGTGCAGAGTCCCTACAGTCGAGGATCATTCACTTCGTGGGTGCTCGACTGAAACCTGATTAAACGACACTGGAAACGAATGACGAGCGCCCAACGACAGCTGTCGGTCGGTTCTACCCAGGTATGCAGCCTGTTGTGCAAAATGATTCCGTGTTTGTAAAGCGCTGTGTAAGTATTCATATCCATCTATCCAGCTATCTTTGGAAAGTGTTGCTATACTTTCCTGACCAAAGTACAGGCGTCATTATCTCCCGGGTCTGGCTGACGTCAGCATCTGAAAGGAAGCGGAGAGAAAGCCTTGTCGCACAGGCAGTCTCAAACCAAAACTGTACCTCCGTGATTATCAGCATCATCTTTTTCTTTCTTTTTCTTTTTAAAACATTTTTTTAATTCCATTTTGATAGGTTGACATTTTACAACAACAACAGTATCTTAATGGACATTTATAAAGAAGAAAAAACAAACAAACAACAAAAAACAAAAACAAAAAAACAAACAAACAAACAACAATAAACACCATAAATACTCTGATAGAAACAGCCAAGCAGCTGGATTATACACTGGTTGGTTATCATCATGGAGTATTATCATTCATTTCTTAAGATCTTACACAAGCTGTCAAGGAATACAAACTGTCAAGTATCTTAGAACACGTTCACACCAAGTGAACACCTCAATCATTTCTTATGAATATCAATCAGCATCATCTTCATTACTCTCTCTCTCTCTCTCTCTCTCTCTCTCTTTCTATCTGTCTGTCCGTCTCTGCCTATGTCTCTGTCTCTCCCTCCTTCTCTCTCAAACTCACATAACTTCTAACTACCTCCTGCCTGCCTGCCTCCCTCTCTCTTTCTGTCTACTCGATCTCTGTATCTTTATCTTATCTACACTCCATCCATCAAAAAAGCTCCATGTTTTTTTGTTTTGTTTTTTAACATGGAGATGGTATGAGTGGCCCAGAGCTGAACTCTCACTCTCTCTCTCTCTCTCTCTCTCTCTCTCTCTCTCTCTCTCTCTCTATCTATCTATCTATCTCTTCTGTTTTCTTTCTAGCAAAGAAAGACACATTCGGAACTTCCTCAGCAAAATTCTGTGTATGTGTGTGTGTATGTGAGAGAGAGAGAGAGAGAGAGAGAGAGAGAGAGTGTGTGTGTGTGTGTGTGTGCGTGCGCGCGCGCGCGAGAACGTCCGTGTATGCGTGTATATAATTCGTTGAATCTTTTTCTTTTGTTTTAAAGAAAGAGACAGAGATAGACAGACAGAGACAGCCTACCAGGCAGACAGAGACAGAGACAGGGAGATATGGATCGTTTTCAATCAAATGACAATAAAACGAAGAACAAAATTAATGCACATCCACACAAGCAGGACATACAGACAGACCGACAAACAACAAATAAACAGACAAATAAATCAGATCCAGACAGGAAACCACTGAGGGATAAACACCAATAAACAAGTGCACTGCGGCGGAAGCGGAAGTACGTCATGGAGTTCGCTGATATCAACCTTTTATCTTTTCTAACCAAACGAGCAATTTCCGGTTTTTGGACATTCCCTGGTGGATATGATCTTCTGGGTTTTATTATTTATAATTTAGTAATATATATATATATATATATATATATAGAGAGAGAGAGAGAGAGAGAGAGAGAGAGAGAGAGAGGGGGAGAGAGAGAGAGAGGTTAGTATATATAGAGAGAGGGGGTTAATATATATATATATATATATATATAGAGAGAGAGAGAGAGAGACGTGTGTGTGGTGGGGGGCGTAATTATACTCATCTTCTAGATCTTTCATACACATACATTCATACATGCATAATCTCCCACCCACCTTCTGTTCCACACACACAGACTCACAGTCAAAGACACTCACACACACACACACACACACACACACACACACACACACACTCACACAGAGAGAGAGAGAGAGAGGAGAGAGACGAACAGAATAGAAATAGGGAGAAACAGAGACAGAGGGAGACACTCAGAGACAGAGAGATAGTGAGAGAGAGAAAGAGAGAGAAGTAGATGGAAAAAATATATGAGTGTATATATGTATATATATATATATATACATAGAGAGAGAGAGAGAGAGAGAGAGAGAGGGGGGGGGAGGGGCAGGGATACCGAGACAGACACTGACACAGTGACAGTGACAGAGACAGAGACGGACACAGACACAGTGACAGAGACAGAGAGACGGAGAGAAAATAAGCCAGGCCGCCAGATCAACACACAGAGAGAAAAGACGGAGAGGAGGATAGTGTTGGGGGAGGGCAGTGCTGAATGTAGGTCACCCGACATCATGATGGGGGGCAATATTTTTCTTTTTTTCTTTCTGTTTTTTTTTTATTTTTTTTTCTTTTCTTTTTTTTCTTTTTTTTTTTACCTCGCCAGACCATTCCATCATTTATACCTGAACACGACCATTTTCATCATCAATTTGGTGTTTGCTACCCACCACAACACGGCACCTCTCTACCTCGCTCTCTGTCCCTCTCTCTCTCTCTCTCTCCTCTATATATATATATATATATATATATATATATTGTATCTTCTCTCTCTCTGTGCATATCACACACACACACACACACACACACACACACACACACACACACACACACACACACACACACACACACATATATATATACATATATATATGTGCACACACACACACACACACATATATATATATATATATATATATATATATATATATGTGTATGTGTGTGTGTGTTCTGTCGTCCTCCCCCCCCCTCCCTCCGCCCCCTCCTCTCTCTCTCTCTCTCTCTCTCTATCTATCTGTCCATATATTTCTCCATCTTTCCTTCCTCTCGTCTTTTGACGTCAAAGATAGCGGCGAAAATGGCATGAAATTGCTGGCTGGCCATCACTCTGTTAAGAGTTGCTCTCCTCCCCGCGATCTTTATTTTTGTCAGTGCATCTGCTTGTCTGTCTGTCTGCCAGTCTGTCTCTATGTCTCTCTCTGCCTCTCTCTGTCTCTATTTCTCCCTCTCTCTCTCTCCCTCTCTCTCTCTCTCTCTCTCTCTCTCTCTCTCGCCCTCTCTCTTTCTCCTAAAAACGTAGCCCTTCATCAGAGGGTATCAAGTGCATCAGATTATTTTAAAACCTCCTCCGTTCCTGTATCATTACCCGGCCCCCGTCCGTCCGTCCGTCCGTCCGTCTCTCTCTCTCTCTCTCTCTCTCTCTCTCTCTCTCTCTCTCTTAAAAGAAAACCATTTCCCTCAAGAAGATAATCAGATTATTTTAAGTTCTTCTAGAAATGTCGTTTATAGCCAACTCAACAGAAAAGAAAAATGAATTGCCAGCAGGCTTTCGTTTCTAAACCATTCCTCCCATCCCCCCCCCCCCACCACCACCACCACCACACCCGACCCCCATCCCCACTGCCTTCACCCCTTCCCGCCGGAATGCTCCAAGAGTATTAACTCGTTGTGCCCAGCGCCCGAACAATGCTCTGCTGTCAAAAATTTCGTCTCGTGAAGACGGTTTTTGCGTTCCTACATAATGCATAAACCAACAAAGTAAGGGAACTAACTTCTCCGGCATTTCCGGATGTGTCCACGCGTAATTTGGAGGAAAGAAAGCAGTATATTTTTCTGCGGGTTCTTGTTTTCCCTGCATCAATATGACATGGAAGTCTGCTGATGCTGTATACAGCCCAGTGCTGAATGGGTTGAAGCATCTTTGCAAAGTTATCTTCCCACTGCTTGAAGTGCGTCTCAAAGAAAGTATCTTTGCAAAGATATTTTCAAAATGATGCAAGTATTGTTTGTTTAACCCGAGGACTGGACAAGAATAAACTCTACCAAGAGTCTCGATGCAAACTCAGTTGATTTTTTTATCAACTGATACAAAAATAGTTTGAAATATAAAGCATGTTACAAGAACACGTTATTGGAAGTAACAGTTCACATTCTTTGGCCCCTTTTGACTTTTGTAGCAAAAGGTTATTCGAGATATTGGAATACGGATTTACAATCGACTTTAAAAAAAAAAAAAAACTTTAGGAAATGTCATTCAAGATCACGAAATAAATATATCATAGTTAAACTTCCCATTGACAGAGTTTTTACTTCATCTTTCGCAGCACACAGTCATACTAACAAAACCATTTTGCTCAACTGGAATCACGATGCAAGCTGACGAGTCTTCTGTCACAAAACGATCTCAGTGTTTTACTGTTTTCCTGTACTTCATTCACACTGCATTCGACGTGCGACGTGTGTGTGGTGGGAGGGAGGGGGGGGGTAAATCTGGGTAAATATGTGTGTGTGTTCGTGTGCGCGCGTGTGTGGGTTCGCTTTTCTTTTTTGTTGATATTTGTTTTAAGATATCTTTTATCCAATCCATCACTTGAAAGAATAAGTGAAACAATGAATGAATGATTGCTTATTGCATGGGTGAAAGTGTCAAAAAACGGAAACTAAGTATAGCGGAAAAAAATCGCGAAACTGCCCATACGGAAATCGTATAATACGAAAACGCCCATACCAATGTTTCTTTAATTAAAACGAAAACTTTTCAGAGACATAACAAAGTAACACACCCGAGCAGAAAGTGTCAGAACAACACGGCGGCCAAGAGCGTTTCACATCCCTGCGCACACACTCGTCATTGTCGTCGTCAACATCAACATCATCATCATCATCATCACCACCACTACCACCACCACCACCATCGTCGTCATCATCATCGTCATCATCATCATCACCATCGTCGTCATCATCACCGACATCATCATCATCATTATCTCCATCATCGTCGTCGTCGTCATCACCGACATTGTCGTCGTCGTCGTCGTCATCACTATCATCCATCAATACCCATCATCATCACCGTTATCACCATCATCGTCGTCATCGTCACCATCATCAAAACAACCTGACCAGTACCGGCAAAGAGTTCAGTTCAATTCAGTTCAGTTGCTCAAGGAGGAGAAACTGCGTTCGGACAAATCCATATACGCTACCCCACATCTGCTAAGCAAATGACTAACCCAGTAGATGATGATCTTGATCACAATAAATGAAATAAATAAATAACTCGTTTTCTGTTTGTTTCATATGTTTGTAACCCTCCGTACTCCTTTTGAATCTGGAACCGACGCCGACGTTCGTTTGGTTACAGTAAACCTAGAGTTCTTTTTTTCAGGGGGGGGGGGGAGTGGGGGGTATGGGGGGGGGGCTTTTATATGAACAGTATGAAAAAACAAAACAAACAGAAAACAGCAGTACAGGTAGACAGTCTGTGAGATTCTTTATGCACTAAAAAAATTCGTCCAGACCAATCAGATATGCAACATTCTCAACAACAACAACAACAAATGTAAACATGGAAAAAGATTTTTGTTTTTGTTTCGCAGTATATACCAATTCTCTCTCTCTCTCTCTCTCTCTCTCTCTCTCTCTCTCTCATATACAAATACATATATATGTATATATATATATATATATATATATATATGTGTGTGTGTGTGTGTGTGTGTGTCTGAGTGTGTGTGTGAGTGTGTGTGCGAGTGTATGTGTATGACGATATAACTGATATAACAACGGATTATTGTGGATCAATGAACTGAAAGCAGTTTTACGCATGATAAACAGTGCTGAAGAAGATGTATTACCTGTACTAGCACAGTGTCATATTTTGTTCTGTATGTAACTGGCTTTTGATTATTTTTGTTCCTTTTTTCATGCATCTGCAAAGGATTTAAGGAGAAACCAATTCTGCCAGAAATCGTACATGATGACATGTACCGTATGAAAACATATGACATATGTTATGGAAATACTGTTTACGTTTTATACAATGGTGCCTCTTTCTCAACACACACACACACACGCGCGCGCGCGCGCGTAATGCTCTTTATATATGCCATGGACATGTTGTTTAAACAGAAGTTTTAAACAATGGTACCTATTTCTCCACAAACCCAGAATGTTCTCTACATATGATGTCATGGAAATGCTGTTAAAACAAGTTTTAAACAATGGAATCTGTTTCTCCACATAGGTATACCCACGAGAATGCCTGCAGACAAAAACAAAAAGAAAAAAAAATTAACAGCCAGCTTTTGTTCTGTGAAACCAGCTCACGAAAGTAGCAACACACCTTCAACAAAAGAGAAATCGTGCCTTGGTCTTTTAGTTGTTGGATAGTTAACTGCGATTAGTTAGCTTCACACAACGCAAGTGTGCTAGTAAGCAACAGACACGCGATTCCCTAACGTAATTTACTACGAGAAGATCTCTGCCTCTTTTTACCTGAAAATGAATGAACAACGAACAAGAAAGAAAGACAGCAAAAAAAAAAAAAAAAGAATCAGCTCAGACTCACCTCGTCTGAAAGCTCGACACGGGGTGAGTTTTGTTACGTGGCACAGGCACCGCAGCAGCGTGTGATGTTGATAAAAACCTATGAATTAGGAAACTTGTGCAAGGACTGCACAGAGACTGGCAAGACAAAGTCAGAGAGGAAGCGCTGGGGGTTGGGGAGGGGAAGGGGGAGGGGGGGAGGTGGTGGGATGAGTCAGGAAGCTCT
Source organism: Babylonia areolata (assembly GCF_041734735.1). Lineage (NCBI taxonomy): Eukaryota > Metazoa > Mollusca > Gastropoda > Neogastropoda > Buccinidae > Babylonia > Babylonia areolata. The sequence continues at coordinate 36,854,826 of NC_134893.1, read as the reverse complement.
TACACCCCCCCTGCGTGCACTCTTCAACGAGTGAGGTGAGGTGAGAGAGGAAGAGAGGAAGGAGACAAGAGGGAAGGAGGGAGGGAAGAAGAAAGGGGGGGAAGGGGTTGAAGTAGTGTCTTAGACAATTCTGGCATTCTATCATCAGCCTTTCCATCTCCGCAGTACGCTCTCTCTCTCTCTCTCTCTCTCTCTCTCTCTCTCTCTCTCTCTCTCCCTCTCTCTCTCTCTCTCTCTCTGTGTCTGTCTCTGTCTCTCTGTCTCTCTCTTGTGTACAGATTTAGTGGCTGCAGCAAATGATTCATCTGCACTCAGGAAGGAAGAAGAACAAGAACAAAGAAGACGAAGAAGAATAATAACAACAACAAGAAAGAAGAATAAGAATAACAAGAACAATAACAAGAACAATAACAAGAACAACAAGTACAGGCGCCTGGTAACTGTCATTAACAGTCGATGGCACTTAATAATGATGATGATGATGATGATGATACCAATAATAATAGAGATAATACTAATAATAATATAATTTAAAAAAATTAAAACAATGACAACAACAACAATGATAATAAGAATATTAATAATAATAATAAAGGTAACGATTATCTTTCTTGCAGAAGCCAACACACACACACACACACACACACACACACACACACACACACACACACACACACACACACACACACGAACGACCACAAAGGACACCCCCAAAAAGAATTAAGCAGTGAAATAGTATCACCTTTTTTTTTCCTACGAGGTCATCAGTGAAGACCATGATAATGTTGACCATTGTAAAAAGAAATATCTTCTGCCACGTCAAATTAACGTGAGCACTCAAATCATTTTATCGTTCCGTTAACAGCTATTAATAACGAGAATTGTACATCCTTTCGGTCCTGCGCATATTTTGTAATGATGATTTTTTTGTTGTTGTTGTTGTTTTTGCGCAGTTTGTTTACCTGCAAATACTGGCAAGCAGTGATGATAGCACCTACTGATAGTGGACGTTTTAATGCCAATTTAGTGTGGTGGGGAGCGTGGGGTGGGGGGGGGGTGGGCGTTGAGTGGAGGAAGTGCCAGAACTGGTTGCAGCTATCTTCCACCGTCTCCTCCTGCAAAACCAATGCCTCCTCCTCCCTACCCTCCCCCCTCCCCACCATCCCCTCTCCCCCACGCCCCCTCCATCCACTCCCGTCCGTCCAACCCCCCTCTTCCTTGATGATAAAAATGCGTTCAAAACAAACGTGTTTAACTCGCACAGACAAACTAATGATGCACGCGGGCAAGGGTGTGCGCACGCATGCAATAGAGCTGGGTACCTGTACACACACACACACACACACACACACACACACACACACACACACACACACGCACGCACGCACGCTCTCTCTCTCTCTCTCTCTCTCTCTGTTTACTATGTATTTGTGTGTGTCTGAATGTCATGTGCGTATTTCATCATCTTCATCATCATCGTCATCATCATCATCTCTGTCTCTCTCTCTCTCTCTCTCTCTCTCTCTCTCTCTCGCATATTGCACTTTTATATTATTATAGTTATATACATTTTTGTCATTGCATTATGGTTATGTACCTGTAAATGTTTACTGTGCATTTGAGTGTACTAAAAAAAATTTGAATGTCATGTATGTACTTCTATAACCGTTTGATATCCTGTGGGTATTTTGATTTCATTTCTCTTTGCCCTGAGCGCTGGATGTTAAATAAAAAAATTTTTTAATAAAAAAAAAAAAACATATGCATGTTTTTTCCACTACTCTCATTTTTTTTAAAATTCGTGCGTTCGTTCGTTCTCGAGGTGGAAATAAAGGGAGACAATGGGTAAGGGAAGGTTCACCAGTACTACACAGGCTTCCGCTATATACCGGCTGTCATCTTCTCCTTCACTACCGCCTGTTGCCACGCTTGCTGTCTGTCCCTTGATAAGTGTTACAACTGACAAGTGTTAGGAGAGCCGCTTTAATCAAAAGCTGAACGCAGTGTTGTTTGTTACATGCACGGAAAGGGTGACGCATGCATGCACTGGAGCTGCGCACCCGTGCACATACATTACATTGCATTGCATTGCATGGCATGGCACGGCACGGCACGGCACGGCACGGCACACACACACACACACACACACACACACACACACACACACACACACACACACACACACACACACACACACACACACACACACACACACACACACACATAACGAATATATGCGCGATCATAAAACACATGAAATATGCGCATACTTCTACCTCTGTCTGTCTGTCTGTCTGTCTGCCTCTCTGTCTCAGAGGATAACTCGTTGCCATGGGTTCTTTTTCGGTGCGCCAAGTGTGTGCTGTACACGGGACCTCGGTTTATCGTCTCATCCGATTGGCTAGACGCTCAGTTTGATGTTCCAGCCGAGCTCATTTGGGAGAAAGGGGCGACAGCGGGATTCGAACCCAGACCCTAACGGACTCTCTGTACTGGCGGATGAGCGTCTTAACCATTCTGCCACCTTCCCTCCTCATTTCTCTCTTTCAGAGACGCACAGAAAAACACACACACAGACACACAGCGGATACACTCACACACACGCACACGCACACGCACACACACACACACACACTCACACACACACACACACACACACACACACACACACACACACACACACACACACACACACATGCAGGCAGGCAGACAGACAGGCCGACCGACAGACAGGTAGACAGACAGACATGCAGACAGACAGAGAAGTAGTCTGGCAGACAGACAGACAGACAGACATGCAGACAAGACAAGACAAGACAAGACCAGACCATCCAGTTCCCCTCATTCACCACCACCACCACCACCTTTCTCTCTTTCCCTGCCCACACCTTTCCACCTCCCCCTTTTCTGAAGCAGGCGTATTCTGGAATCGGTGGTGTTGATTGTCCTTTTCTTTCCTTTTCCCTTCTTTCCTTCTGTCTTTACTTCCTTCTTTACTTCCTTTCTTCCTTCTTTTCCTTTCCTTTCCTTCCTTCCTCCTTCATCGTCTTATTATTCTATTACTACTGTATTTTCTTCAATTACTCTGTGTGTGTGTGTGTGTGTGTGTGTGTGTGTGTGTGTGTTTCTCTGTCACTATCTCTTTTTTAAACACAGCCCCAGTACCCTCCTTCATAGTGTAACACACATACCAGGCCGCTAATTACAGGGCCTGCAGCGAAAGATGAAAGCAGGAGAGAGACGGAGGAGGCAGATGGGGGTGTGGGGGTCAGGGGAGCGGTGGGGCGAGAGGGTGGGGGTGAAGATGGGGAGTTTCGAAACGCAGTCTTAAAGTCCGTTCATTAAAAAATGAATATATATATATATATATATATATATAATGTAAAGAACACGCAACTCATTAACGTAAGGGGTATTGAATTTAATTGCAAGCACTCTCTTCACGAGAGCGCGTACGTATTTTCGGAGAGTTTCGACACGGAATTTGATTTTTTTTTTTTTTTTTTTTTTGGTTGTTTGTTTTTTGGGGTTTTTTTATCGGTGTGGGAGGGGGGAGGGAGTGTATGGGGGGGTGTGGATATGGGGGGTGTCAGCTTTTTTTTCTTTTTTCTTTTTTTTTTTTTTCTTTTCTTTTCAGTGTTTTTAGTTAATGTTTCTTTAATGTCCATATAGGTGACTTACTATCATCGTGCAGAAATTTACTTCGGTGAGACACAACGGCAGCGATTCATACAGCATTGACCAGAACACCGCACAACACACCACAACAGAAAGAAAGAAAGAGCGAAAGACGTGAAGAAAGACAGAAAAAAATGAAATAGAGAGAAAAACAAAAAAGAAAAGAATAGATAAGAAAAAAAAGGGCATTAAGATAAGGAGAAAGAAAGCTAGATAGATAGATGATTGATAGATAGATGATTGATAGATAGATAGACAGACAGACAGACAGAGATGATTGATAGATAGACAGATAGATGATAGATAGATAGATAGATGATTGATAGATAGATGATTGATAGATTATTGATAGATAGATTATTGATTGATAGATATAGATAGATAGATAGATAGATGACAGATAGATGATTGATAGATAGATAGATGATTGATAGATAGCTAGATGATAGATAGATAGATGATTGATAGATACATGAAGAAAGAGAAGGCAGGAATGTTCAGAAAGATTTTTTTTTTAAGACAGAAAAAAATAAGAATAGAAACAGAGAACAAAAATCACACACACACACACACACACACACACACACACACACACACACACACACACACACACACACACTAAACAATGCCCACTTACTCTTGAAGGAGGAGCTCTTGCGAAGCTGCATCTCCTGCCAGGCTTGAAGTTTCTGGGTGAATTCCTCGCTCAGGGAGCTTGCTGCAACCATCACACACACCAAAGCATAACGGTCAGACATACATCATCATCAACATCATCATCATCATCATCATCACCAACCAACGGTCAGACATACATCATCATCATCATCATCATCATCATCACCGACCAACGGTCAGACATACATCATCATCAACATCATCATCATCATCATCACCGACCAACGGTCAGACATACATCATCATCATCATCATCATCATCATCATTATCACCGACATCATCATCATTATCTCCATCATCGTCGTCGTCGTCGTCGTCATCACCGGCATTGTCGTCATCGTCATCATCATCGTCGTCGTCGTCACCATCGTCGTCATCGCCGTAATC
>NC_134893.1:36842582-36845082 GCF_041734735.1 Babylonia areolata | reverse complement strand
ACTGAGAAAGACTGGGGAAAGAGAGACAGACAGACAGACACTGAGAGACAGGAAGAGGCTAGACAAATACACTACACTGAGAAGGAAAAAGGGGGAAGGGAGGGAGACAGACTGAGAAAGACTGGAAGAGAGACAGACAGACAGACTCTGATAGACGGGGAGACTGAGGCTGGACAAATACACTGAGAAGGAAAAAGGGGGGAGGGGAGGGAGACAGACTGAGGGAGAGAGACAGACAGACAGACAGACACTGATAGACGGGGAGACTGAGGCCAGACAAATACACTGAGAAGGAAAAAGGGGAAGAAGGGGGGGGGAGACAGACTGAGAAAGACTGGGGAAAGAGAGACAGACAGACAGACACTGAGAGACAGAGAGAGGCCAGACAAATACACTGAGAAGGAAAAAATGGAGGAAGGGGAGGGAGAATGACTGAGAAAGACTGGGGAAAGAGAGACAGACAGACAGACAGACACTGATAGACAGGGAGACTGAGGCTAGACAAATACACTGAGAAGGAAAAAGGGGAGGAAGGGGGGGGGAGACAGACTGAGAAAGACTGGGGAAAGAGAGACAGACAGACAGACACTGAGAGACAGGAAGAGGCTAGACAAATACACTACACTGAGAAGGAAAAAGGGGGAAGGGAGGGAGACAGACTGAGAAAGACTGGAAGAGAGACAGACAGACAGACTCTGATAGACGGGGAGACTGAGGCTGGACAAATACACTGAGAAGGAAAAAGGGAGAAAGGGAGGGAGACAGACTGAGGGAGAGAGACAGACAGAGAGACAGACACTGATAGACAGGGAGACAAAGGCTAGACAAATACACTGAGAAGGAAAAAGGGGGAAAGAGAAGGAGACAGACTGAGAAAGACAGGGGAAAGAGAGACAGACAGACAGACACTGATAGACAGGGAGACTGAGGCCAGACAAATACACTGAGAAGGAAAAAGGGGAGGAAGTGGGGGAGACAGACCGAAAAAGACTGGGGAAAGAGAGACAGACAGACAAAGAGACAGACACTGATAGACGGGGAGACTGAGGCTAGACAAATACACTGAGAAGGAAAAAGGGGAGGAAGGGGAGGGAGAATGACTCAGAAAGACAGGGAGAGGAACAGACAGAAATAGACAGACAGACAGACACTGAGAGATATAGGGAGAGGCTAGACAAATACACTGAGAAGGAAAAAGGGGGAAAGGGAGGGAGACAGCCTGAGAACACAGGGAGAGAGACAGACAGACAGACACTGGAGGGACAGGGAGAGGCCAGACAACTACACTGAGAAGGAAAAAGAGAGGAAGGGGAGGGAGAATGACTCAGAAAGACAGAGGGAAGAGAGACAGAGAGACAGACAGACAGACACTGATAGACAGGGAGACTGAGGCTAGACAAATACACTACACTGAGAAGGAAAAGAGAGGGGAAGGGAGGGAGACAGACTGAGGGAGAGAGACAGACAGACAGACACTGATAGACAGGGAGACTGAGGCCAGACAAATACACTGAGAAGGAAAAAGGGGAGGAAGGGGGGGAGACAGACTGAAAAAGACTGGGGAAAGAGAGACAGACAGACAGACAGACACTAATAGACGGGGAGACTGAGGCTAGACAAATACACTGAGAAGGAAAAAGGGGAGGAAGGGAAGGGAGACAGACTGAGAAAGACAGGGAGGGAGACAGACAGACAGACACTGAGAGACAGAGAGAGGTTGGAAAAGGTTGGACAGATACTGAACAGAAGAGAAGCGGGGAGAAAGAGACAGACAGACAGACAGACGGACGGACAGACTGAAACAGAAACAAGAGTTCCGGAACAGACCGAGAGAGAGAGAGACAGAGAGAGACAGACAGACAGACAGACAGACAGACAGACAGTGACAATGACAGTGACAGTGACAATAACGAATTCTTTCAAGTTGTTGGCAAATAACGTTTCACAGCTCTAATGCCAAAAGGGATAATTCACGTGGGCAAAAAAAACTGGACGAAAAATAATAAGAGAGAGAGAGGGGTAGGGAGGGGGGAAGATAGAGACACAGGCAGAAACAGAGACAGGGAGGGAGAGAGAGAGAGAGGGAGGGGTGAGACAGAGACAAAGACAGAGAGAGACAGACAGACAGACAGACAGTGAAGAGAGAGACAACAAACTGAAAAGAGAGACTAATAATACATTTGTACAGACAGACAGCCAGGCAGACCAATCGAAAGTGATTCAGACAGAAATTGGGAGGGAGGGAGGGAGGGAGGGAGAGCGAGAGAACGATAGACATTAATTTTTTATGCAGATACAGCCAGACAAGGCGAGAAAGAGATGGCGGAAAGTAGAAACAAAGAGAGGAAAGAGAAAGCATTCACAGAAAAAGAACAATAATTATGTTTAATGACAAGACACTGTCGTCCCTCCCCCCACTACAAGACATTCCCCCGGCTTTCCCCCAGACACACACGCACACACACACACATTACGACTGTGACACACACAACACACACAC
>NC_134893.1:36832582-36835082 GCF_041734735.1 Babylonia areolata | reverse complement strand
CATTACATCTCTCTCTCTCTCTCTCTCTCTCTCTCTCTCTCTCTCTCTCTCTCTCTCTCTCTCTCTCTCTCTCTCTTTGAGGAATGAATGTAAATAAAATTTAAAAAAATTAAAAAGTAGCTGTGCTTACCCCACTACCCTCGTGAAATAGAAATTCGTTTCGTTTCGTTTCGTCTCGTCTCTCTCTCTCTCTCTCTCTCTCTCTCTCTCTCTCTCTCTCTCTCTCTCTCTCTTGTACGCTTAAGACTGTTCTTGAGCTCAAGAGCATCAAATAATGCTTTCACCTTCTTCCTCGTAAAGATTGACCGCGTTTCTTTGTCTTTTTTTTTTTTCTTTCTTTTTTGTCGTTTTAATTTTTTGTTTGTTCGTCTGTCTGTTTGTTTGTTCTTTAGCACTGCATCCTGCATCGCGCCTGTGTCCTTACAGAATCTGCTAGGCTGCCTCGTGATCATGTTTATATAACACCAGCCTCTCCACCCTTCTGTCGCGTGTGTTTTTTAAAATGTGTGTCAGTCAGTGAGATGCAGTGTGTGTGTGTGGAGGGGGGGGGATTTGTGATATCTGTGAATGTGTGTGTAGAATGCGTAGCGGTGTGTAGAGAGAGAGAGAGAGAGAGTGTGTGTGTGTGTGTGTGTGTATGTGTGTGTGTGTGTGTGTGTGTGTGTGCGCGCGCGCGCGCGCACGGGCTCAAACGCGCTTGCGTGTGTGTGCGCACAAGCGTGAAGGCATACATGTGTGCACGAGCATGAAAGGCATACATGTGCGCGCGTGCGTGTGAACGTGAAAGTGTGTGTGTGTGTGTGTGTGTGTGTGGAGGGGTGGACGAGGGTGAAAGGTGTTGACAATCTACAGAGAAGTGTGTGTGTGTGTGTGTGTGTGCGCGCGCGCGCGCGCGTGTGTGTGTGTGTGTGTGTGTGTGTGTGTGTGTGGAGGGAAGGACGAGGGTGAAAGGTGTTGACAATCTACAGAGAAGTGTGTGTGTGTGTGTGTCTGTGTGTGTGTGTGTGTGTGTGTGTGTGTGTGTGTGTGTGTGTGTGTGTGTGTGTGTGGAGGGAAGGACGAGGGTGAAAGGTGTTGACAATCTACAGAGAAGTGTGTGTGTGTGTGTGTGTGTGTGTGTGTGTGTGCGCGCGCGCGCGCGCGTGTGTGTGTGTCTGTGTTTGTGTGTGTGTTGAGGGGAGGACGAGGGTGAAAGGTGTTGACAATCTGTAGAGAAGTGTGTGTGTGTGTGTGTGGAGGGGAGAGATAAAATGTAACGAAACGGAAAAAAACACGCTGATACAGGGGTGATATTTATTTTCTTGCCTGTGTCCAGCAAGGAGATACGGCAGATATGATCAACTGCGAACTATCCAGTCGAAGCGACCAGCTCAACGCGTGTAATTGTACAGATAACAGGTCCTACAATCGTCAAATGTACCTCTTCTGTTTTTGAAGGCTTTCTCCGCTTGGTTGCACCGAAACAATAAAATCGTCTACTTCTTTTCAACGTTTCTTCAATGGTTGAAGTAGCAGGGGTGTCTGAGGGTGAATGCGAACAGGAAAGTCTAATTCCGAACGATGGGTTTGGGTACATGCAGACAATTAGAACAGAAGTAGGTATTGAACTCACTAGACATTATTGGATCCTCGCACCAGACTGTTGTATTGTTGGTATTGATCACACATGCACACGCACACACAAACACACACTTACACTCGTGCACCCCGCACCACACACAAACACACCCTTTTGAGAGCACTCAATAAAACCGTGCAACATCGTTCGCAAATGCACTCACGCCAAAATACCCGATGCTCTAATTGCAAACGACATTATTTTGGAGATTCCTGTAAAAACTGACGTTCTGATCTGTCACTAACATGCTTTCTTAAATACTCCCATCACTGTTAATGCACAATTCATTCACATTCACATCAGCTATTCAGTCTGTGTCAAAGTTCAAGTTGAGACTTGCCTGATTCTTTCCCTTGACAATAGGATCGTGAGAGCATGTTTGTGAACTTGGACGGCAGTGGTGCGCGTAGAGAAGAAAGAGCGCGGAGAAATAACCAGAAATCGTTGAAATTTAGCAGGTTCTTGGAAATGAAGATTCATTAAGTAAGGTATCAGCACACGAGGTCGAAGCAGACTTTAAATTGTGAAATGTGTGTGGTGAGAACGCTTCGAAGTGGGGTGGTACACGAAACGTTTGTACGCGATTCGCAATTAGGCATACTCTTTTTGTTCTTTAATCTTTTTTGTGCATGTTACAATCACGTTCAGCAGTTCTGAAGTACAGCACGCACTTGGTACACAAAAAGAACAACAACATACATATTAACCGAAGGTATTGTCCCCTCACAAAAAATACGTCGAAGAAATCCACTCTAATATGTACACACAGACCTGATATGGCCTTAGTGGGCTATAAACAACATGATTTGATTTGATTTGAAAGGTACACAAATATATCCGCATGCGCCCAGGGTCTGACTGGGCCGTTGGGTTATTCTGCTG
>NC_134893.1:36825082-36827582 GCF_041734735.1 Babylonia areolata | reverse complement strand
AACACTTCAATATTCAGTTGAAAAGTGATAAACGAAACAAGGTCGACCAAAAAACAACAACACACGCACCAAAGTAAAATACTTTTGTTTTATTTTTTTTAATATATTTATGTGTGTGTGTGTGTGTGTGTGTGTGTGTGTGTGTGTGTGTGTGTGTGTGTGTGCGTGTGTGTGTGTGTGTGTGTGTGTGTGTGTGTGTGTGTGTGACAATTCAGTATACTAACACATGTAATGCTGGGACACGTCACGAAATCCGGTCTTCAATGACAAACAGGTGCTGTACAGAGAACCACGGGGTGGGGGTGGGGCAGCCAAGTAAGTGTGTGTGTGCGCGCGCGCGCTCATGTAGGCGTAAGTGTGTGTGTGTGTGTGTGTGTGTGTGTGTGTGTGTGTGTGTGTGTGTGTGTGTGTGTGTGTGCTCGCGTGTGTGTGTGTATTGTGTATTGAAGGGATGAAGAGAACTGTTTTCAAAGAAAGACTCACTCCAGTATTAAGAAAAATACATATATAAGAAAAACAAAAAATAAAAATAACAAGGGGCCAAGATTGTCCAAAATAAACACAATATAACAACGAGAATGAACACGAAAGAGTGATAGATTATGATTATTTGCCTGTTGTTCCGAAAATCAGTCTTTCTGTAATTTGCAATGACTCGAGTGAAAAAAGTCTACTACTACGAAAACAGTGGATATATAATACGAAGGAAAAAAACCCACAAAAACGCACATCAAAGCGTTCTGTTTTCAAAAAGAAAACTTCTGAAAAGTGAAAGAAATATAGACCTATTGGATGAGGTATAAGAAGTCTATAAAATAGATAAACGTTTGCATCTGTAAATATTTGATGCACAAAACACCAGCAAAAAATATACACACATCAACTATGTGTAAAACCTATTTCATTATGAAATGTATAATACCCTGTATACGCTTTCCATTAGGTACAACAGAACAATGTATGGACGGTTTCAATTTTTGCTGTTCAATGTTCATTTTTATCATAAAAAAACCCAACTGATTATGAAAGCAAGTTAGAGACTGCAAAGATGCCGTTGGATGACATAGAATGGTGTGCTTGTTTAGAAGACTTTTTTTTAAATACAAATCACTGCGAAAGTGAAACAAAAATAACAAGGGAGAATATAATTATCTTGTGTTTGATATGCAAAATAATCAGGTTCTTATGTTAAGGATGATAGATGTGAAACGTTAAATGAAGATTCAAATGCTGTAAAAAATAATTTTAAAAAATAATTTAAAAAAAGAAGTTAATACTAACAATAAAGAAAGAAGAAAAAAAAGAAAGAAAGAAAGAAAAAGGGGTACGGAGTGGACACACGCACGCAAGCGCGCACACTTACACACACACACACACACACACACACACACACGATCATCTTACCGCAGAAAGTGTCTGCGACCCGCAAACACTCAGATCAGCAGGCTTGTTGACAGGGAAAAAAAAAGCAGAGTAAGAAAGAAAGGAAGAAAGAGAGAACAGGTCACGAACGTTTGCTCTCACTGACCGTCCCTCTCTCTCTCTCTTTCTCTCCCGCCCCTCCTAGTAGCCTATCGAGCTAGCTGACTAGCTGGTTGCTTGCTTTCCTTGGTAGGTAGGTAGGTAGGTTGGTTGGCTCGGTGCTGGTGTCTAAAAGTCCAGCAGGCGAGGTCAGTAGAAACGTAGGTTGGTTGGTTAATAAGTTGGATGGTTTTCGGTTTTTAGACGGTGCGGTGGTATCTGTTGGCCCCCCACCTTCTGTTTCGTCACCTGTGGCAGACAGACATGACATGTCATTGAAGAAGAAGAAGAAGAAGAAGAAGAAGAAGAAGAAGAAGAAAGATAATAAGAACAACAACAACAACAATAATAACAATAATAATAATGAAATAAGATCATGGTGATGATGTTGATGATGATGATGCTGATCATGATCATGATCATGATGACGACGACGAATATGACGGAAAAGAAGAAGAAGAAGAAGAAGAGGAGGAGGAGGAGGAGGAGAAGGAGGAAAGGAGGATGACGACGACATTGACGACTGATGAAGATGACACATTTCCACAGCACACTACTAGTAACAAAAGCGACAGCGACAACAATAACAACAAAAATTCTTATAAATCGCACTTCCTCGAAAATTTTACGGTCTGAACGCGCTGTACAAAAATACAAAGAAATGCAGCAACAATTGATCAAAACAAAACCAAAAAAACAAAGAAATGAAAAACTGCAAAGAAAACTTTTCAAACATTAAAAACAACAACAACCCCCCACCCCACCCCCCCTCCACCCCCCAAAAAAAATAAATAATAAAATAAAAATAAATAAATAAATAAAATAAAATAAAATAAATAAATAAAATAATAAAATAAATAAATAAATAAAATAAAATAAAAACCCTCCTCCTTCTTCTCCTTCGTTAGATGGGAAATCCAAACCTGAACCTGACAATACACAGAGACAGAGAAATGACAGGGGAGTTGAGAGAGGGAGA
>NC_134893.1:36795082-36815082 GCF_041734735.1 Babylonia areolata | reverse complement strand
GTGTGTGGGTGTGTGTGTGTGGGGGGGTGTATGTGCGTGTGTGTGTGTGTGTGTGCGTGTGTGTGTGTGGGATCACGCATCGCTGAACTTTCGCCAGCCTTCATCGTGAAGAAGAGAAGTTGGTAAGAGGGGTGGGGTGGGGGAGAAGAGAAGTCTTGTGGAAAGGGGTAAATGATGATGATGATGAGGGGCGGAAGGGGGAGAGGAGGGAGGCGCCGCGGGGGCAGGTGCGTGAGGGGGGTGGGTGGGTGGAGAGGGGCAGAACCGGTGTGCCAATTAATGTAAATAAGTTAGTATGTTAGGAATTTGTGCCGCCTCGTTTGGGAGTTGAAACGCGAGAGCAATTATGCCACGAGCGAGCGAAAACACACACACACACACACACACACACACACACACACACACACACACACACACACACACACACACACACACACACACACACACACAACACAACACACATAGTTATTTTACATACCCTCGCTTGCACAGACAAGCCTATGAGTATGTATGAATGAACAAGCATGCTTCTAATCATTCAATTCAAAGAAAAGGAAAGAAAAGAATGCACAGACATTCAGATGCTAAGTTGACGTTATCCTTTCAGGTGTGCACGCCCATTACGAACGAACAATAATGTATTTCAGGGCCATCTCTGGCAAGGTACTGAAAATGGCCTACGGGAGTTGAAAGTAGCCCGGTACATCACTTTCATAATATTGATCAATCAGACTCCCCCTCCTCTCCCAAAGACACATGCTTTGTTTGACAAAGAACCGACAGACCTGGGAGAATCTATCGACCAATTTTGTGTGGGGTTCCAGTGAGTCTTCACAAAGTTAAAGGAGGAAGGGAAGGAGGAGGAGGAGGAGGGGGGAGGAGGAAGAGGGGGGGAGGAGGAGCAGCAGCAGCAGAAACAGCAGAAGAAGACGGACGTTTCTTCTTTTCAAGCAACATTTCAAAACACCCCCCTTTTTTTTCTTTTTTTTCCTGTCATTTGAAGAAATGATAATGATTAAGATATATATATATATATATTCCCCACAGTACATTCATATTGATTTCCTATTCTTGGTAGAATTTAGCTCCTCGCCGCAGATGTATCAGTGCAACGATGTAACTTCTCACACAAGACAGAAGTGGGTATATTTTCCGTTTTGAACTGAAATAGTAAATTGACTCATATTAATCAGTATATTTGTACATCAGATAAAAGCGCTAGGTTTTGTGAATAAGAAAGAAAATTCTAAGAGTATCCTGACTCAGAAACACGTTCCGGCTTCTCTCTCTCTCTCTCTCTCTCTCTCTCTCTCTCTCTCTATATATATATATATATATATATATATATATGCATGTATATTTGCAATATGTATTTTTTGTTCATTATAATCAGAATGTCTTGAAAGAGCTGGGCTTTCTTTATTCCCCCATTTTGAAGCCAGATTTGGTGTTGAAAGACAAAGTATTTCCAGAGAAAACTAATTTGTAAAAGTTTACAACGGACAAACAGACACAGGCACACAGACATCCCCACCCCCACCCCCCCCCCCCAGCACACACACACACACACACACACACACACACACACACACACACACAAGCGAAACACTGTTTTGTAACACAGACTTAGGCTGTGTGCAAATACACACGTGACCCAATAGTATAAATAGAACTTTTATTTTCTAAAATCTGTCCGGGATGGATAAAGTAAGAGGGGGGGGGGAGATTGAGAGGAGTTCTCCTGCTCTTCCCTTCGACGCCGGTTTGTATTATATACACAGCGAAGCGAGTCCATAGTCAGCATCTGGTCGTTGCATTCCAGACATTGCTTGATAGCTCGCTCTGTGTGTGTGTGTGTGTGTGTGTGTGTGTGTTGCCCCAAACTCTGTGTGTGTGTGTGTGTGTGTGTGTGTGTGTGTGTGTGTGTGTGTGTGTGTGTGTGTGCCCCGCCCGCCTCACTAAACCCCGTCTCGCTACTCCCACACGAGCAGCGCGCGCGCTCACACCCATATGCGCTCTGTTGGCATCTTTTCGATAGATAAATCGATAGACTGATACTGATTCAACTCAGGGCATCTCCAGTGGCAGCAAGGTGTCTGTACACTCTCTGGTAGCAGCAACAGGGCGCATCAGTAAAGTTATGTGCGCGTTCACATGCACACGCCCGGCACGTGCGTGCGGTATCGCATCGCCGAAGGTACTTTCAAGTCCGACTGCCCTGCCCAGCCCAGCCCAGAGAGAGATCACCATCTGTCATGATCCATCTCTCCATCATCATCATCATCATCATCATCATCACCATCAACATCACGCCTGTCGCGCAGAAGAGGAGACGGGGCACGGACGTTCCTTCCGATGTGATCAATTTATGTCGACGGGGCACGTGGTAAGGTAGGTCAGGCTGACCTCCCATCGCCCCCCTTTCTCCCTCCCTCTTCCCCCTACCACTCCACACACACACACACACACACACACACACACACACACACCCCACCCCACACCCCTCCTTTTCCATCATATCATCATGCCGATCTTAGAATGTCAGTGTCTCTCTATAGGGCTGCAGCTCTTCTTTCTGGCCTTACTGAAGACCGTCTCGTCATTTTGGGGGTAGAAGAATTTTTTTTTTTTTTTTTTGCCAATGGTCTGTGTACCCAGTTCCAAGCAGGTAAGAATCTGTTCAACTGCATGAAGAATTAAGTAGGGAACACATGTAATCATTCAACTTTCATATTTTACATCACCAGACACACACACAACTCTCTCTCTCTCTCTCTCTCTCTCTCTCTCTCTCTCTCTCTCTCTCTGCTTACTCGGCTTATATCAGAGATAGACAAAAGTTTACAGCTGGGCCAACAGCGAAGTGAGAGCTGTATGATCAATGGTTTCTCCATTGCAAAGGGAAATCATTTACAGCTTAGTCTTTTTGTGAAGGACCTCGGAGGCAAAATTGCACTGACTCATTCTCGTTGCCGACTGAACTAAAACCCTCTTGGCCGAGAGAGTGAGGATGTAACTTGGGCAAGACACTCTCCACTACAATTGACTGATTAAACGAGACTTTCGTGGAAGGTGAAATTTAATCGGGAGTTCTGCCTTATGAAAGGGCGAGCCGAAAGATTCGCGGATCAAATTCTAGCCCAGATAGAAGTTACCTCCACTGCTGTTCTGATCGTCATAATCGGACACAACTCACTATAACATAGTGACTTACATATAGATAGATAGATATGAAAGCATATAACTGACTATAAAATGAAATTTTAAAACTCGCACTTGATGAAACAGCTTGGAACGCAAAACGAAAAACAACAACAAGAAAAACACCTTCACTACCAACTTGAGACACACTAATAAACAGTTTTGTTGGGGACGTGGGAGGGAGAAGGGGAACGAAAAGAAATCCAACAAACCCGCACGAAGAGTAGGAGCAGAAAAAGGTTTCACTAATTGCAGAGGAGGGGTGGCGGGGGCGGGGGGGAGGGTGTGGCGATGGCAAAATATGTTTTGCACATTTCCTTCCCCTGAGTGGGGAAGGAAAGGACAGGGTGGGCGTTGGAGGGGTGGGTGGGAGAAGGGGCGAGGGGTGGGTGGGTGGGAGTAGATGACTTTTCGCTCACTCTCCTAACGTAGAAGAAACCAGCTATACACTGAAGAAGAAAAAGAAGAAGAAAAAAAAAACGACCAGTCGTGTTAAAGGGATCAATGGCATCACCTGTACAAGCCACTAGCAAGTGAGCTAAAACTTCCAGTTTGCTCCCCTGTAAGAGTGTCTATGTGAGTGCGTGCATGTATGCGTGCTTGAGAGAGAGAGAGAGAGAGAGAGAGAGAGAGAGAGAGAATGCCAGCGGCTACACGGAATTCTCTGAGTCAGCTACATCCCAAAATAGAAACTCAGGTAGTACAGAAGATGAGCATGAGGAGGAGGAGGAGGAGTGCGAGAGAGAGAAAAGCAGTGGGGGTGGATGGGAGAAGAG
The DNA here is from genome assembly GCF_041734735.1 of Babylonia areolata. Lineage (NCBI taxonomy): Eukaryota > Metazoa > Mollusca > Gastropoda > Neogastropoda > Buccinidae > Babylonia > Babylonia areolata. Next base: position 36,811,105 of record NC_134893.1, on the reverse strand, counting down.
GGAGGGGGTGGGGTGAGCGAGGCGGCATGGGGCGTGGGGGTAGGGGATGAGGGTGTTGGGTGGGGGGGGCGGGGTCATGCGAAGAGCAAGACCTGACGTCTGCTGGATGTACATACAGGTATGGGGTCAGAAACGGCATGAAGGCGTGTTTCCACAACGCTTCCACAACTAAACACCGGGGGAAAGCTACCACTACACTACTGGTGGTGGTGGTTGTGGTACGGTGATTAGTTGTATGTCAGTGAGAGCTGGCTTGTCTTGAGTCTCTCTCTCTCTCTCATCATCATCATCATCATCATCATCATTGTCATCATCAACATCATATCTCTCTCTCTCTGTCTGTCTGTCTGTCTGTCTGTCTGTCTGTCTCTCTCTCTCTCTCTCTCTCTCTCTCTCTCTATCTATCTATCTATCTATCTATCTATCTCAGAGAAGAAGAACGAACGAACGAACGAACGAACGAAAGGTCAACGAACAAAACAATAAAGAAGAAGAAAAGAATATAAAGTCAGGGGGTGGGGGGAGATGGGGGGCAAGGAGGGGGGTGGATACATCTTGTTATTTTGGGGTCCATGGAGGTTTGTGTATACGTACGACAATGGGCTCAGAGAAAAAGCAATTGTCCTGTGTCATTTAGTTGGCCATTTAACCGAACTGAAGGCTACAGACGACCTCCCCACCCCCCTCAACAACACAGAAAGCTTCACACATTATTGTGGATTTGTGAATACCCTTTAGGTTACATTCCAAAAGAGCACACAGCAGGAAATGACGTACTTTTTGTCAAATTGGGGTGGAGTTAATCTTTTGTGTTTGAAGTCTGAAAGGTCATCAGCGCCATATTTACGTCATCCACATCATTTAGAATGTTGATGGTTTCTCTTCTCTCTCTCTCTCTCTCTCTCTCTCTCTCTGTCTCTGTCTCTCTCTCTCTCTCTGTCTCTGTCTCTCTCTCTGTCTCTCTCTCTCTCTCTGTCTCTCTCTCTGTCTCTCTCTCTCTCTGTCTCTGTCTCTCTCTCTGTCTCTCTCTCTGTGTGTGTGTCCATACCGTTATTGTTGTTGTATTAATGTTCATATTATTTTGTTGCTGGAGAGGCCTGTTGGCACTGTTGTGGATATTACCAGGTATTGCTACTGCTGCTGCTCTTAGATATATTGCTGATTTATGTTTGCTTGCTATGCTCTCCTGGGGGGTGGAAAGAGAAAGACAGACAAAGGGTGGAAAGAGAAGCAAACAAAGAGAGGCAGAAAGAGGGACAGACAGTGGGACGGAAAGAAAGAGAGAGAGAGAGGCCGAGACAGAGAGGCCGAGACAGAGAAAGAAAGGCAAACAGACAGAGTTACAGAGACACAGAGAGAGAGACAGACAGAGAGAGAGGGGGGGGAGACACACAGAGAGAGAGGCAGAGACAGAGAGAGACAGGTGAACAGAGTTACAGACAGAGACAGAGAGAGAGGGGGGGCAGAGGCACAGAGAGAGAGGCAGAGACAGACAGGCCGAGACAGACAAAGGCAAACAGAGTTACAGAGACACAGAGAGACACAGAGAGAGGGGGGGCAGAGGCACACGAGAGAGAGGCAGAGACAGAGAGAGACAGGTAAACAGAGTTACAGAGACACAGAGAGAGACAGACAGAGAGAGGGGGGGGCAGAGGCACAGAGAGAGAGGCAGAGACAGAGAGAGACAGGTAAACAGACAGGCAGACAGAGATACAGAGACAGAGAGGGGGGGGGGGGGAGAGAAACGGGTGAGGCAGCTAGCTTCAACTGACAGTTGACTGCAGGGATCAAGGACAGATGGTTAAGAAAAGAAAGGTGTGTTGGTCATGGTTAAGAAAAGAAAGGTGTGTTGGTCATGGTTAAGAAAAGAAAGGTGTGTTGGTCATGGTTAAGAAAAGAAAGGTGTGTTGGTCATCGTAGCACAGGACAACAGTGTAACCATCCAGTCCAAGCATGCATTCCTTTTTTCCCCAAAACGATCAGTTTCACACACATACAGAGAGTGGCACACACACACACACACACACACACACACACACACACACACACACACACACACACACACACACACACCACAACACAACACAACACAAAACACCACACACACACACACACACACACACACACACACACACACACGCACGCACGCACGCACGCACGCACGCACGCACATATATACACATTCATACATAGTTACACACACACACACACACACACACACACACACACACACACACACACAGCAAACACAGATCCACACAGAAGATGAGCTTGACCACCACCTGTCAGCAACCACTCCGGACTTCAAAAAGTTATAGCAGGAAGCAGATAGATAAGAAAATAAGAATTTTTTTTTTTTTTTTTTAAAGAGGAAAATAAAGTGGAAACCACACCACGGTGAAAGATAAAACAAGAAACAAAAAACCAGACAGCCCGGTCTAAAACGGGTAGATGGTGGTAGGGAGGGAAGTCTAAAGCCAGCAGCAGCAGCACCAGCAGCAACAACAGATAGCACCAATGTCAGCCGCCACCTCTCTCTGGCAAATCACCTGTCAGAGAAGTCGGTTGGCATCTTATTCCTTCGCCGGATTTTTTTTTTTTTTTTTCTGCCTCCTTCTCCCTTTACATTGTCGTTCTTTTTTTTCTGATTTGGTCCGACGCTCAGCTTATAATTTGTATTTGTATTTGTATTTCTTTTTATCACAACAGATTTCTCTGTGTGAAATTCGGGCTGCTCTCCCCAGGGAGAGCGCGTCGCTATACTACAGCGCCACCCTTTTTTTTCTTTCTTTTTTCTCCTGCATGCAGCTTTATTTGTTTTTCCTATCGAAGTGGATTTTTCTACAGAATTTTGCCAGGAACAACCCTTTTGTTGCCGTGTGTTCTTTTACGTGCGCTAAGTGCATGCTGCACACGGGACCTCGGTTTATCATCTCATCCGAATGACTAGCGTCAAGACCACCACTCAAGGTCTAGTGGAGGGGAAGAAAATATCGGCGGCTGAGCCGTGATTCGAACCAGCGCGCTCAGATTCTCTCGCTTCATAGGCGGACGCGTAACCTCTAGGCCATCACTCCATTGACATTAGCTTACATTTGCGCCAACAGCGAAGTGAGAGCTGTCTGATCAATGGTTTCTCCGTCACAATGGGAAGTCGTTTACAGTTCATCTTTTGTGAAGGACCATGACTCTCAAAACTAGGAGGCAAGACTGCACCGGCTGTCAGTGCTGCAGCCTTGGGCTGAGAGAGTGGGGATGTAACTTGGGCAAGATACTCTCCACTATAATCAAATTCTAATCCAGGTACTTGGGACAGCAGTTGTCTCCTCTGTTGTTCTGATAGTCATAGTCGGACACGACTGGCTATCATACACTGTTCTGATTATAGGCTGCCGTGATACTGCAGCCACCGCTTACATCTCAGCAGGAAGCAGAGCGTTTGATCAGGATATGTCAGCTTCACGCAGAATCTCTCTCTTTTTTCTTTTTCTTTTTTTCCCCCCGTTCGTGGGCTCCGACTCCCGCGTTCACTCGTATGCACGAGTGGGCGTTTACGTGTATGACCGTTTTTGCCCCCGCCATGTAGGCAGCCATACTCCGTTTTAGGGGGGAGAGGGTGCTGGGGTGCATGCTGGCTATGCTTCTGTTTCCACAACCCACCAAACGCTGACATGGATTACGGGATCTTTAACGTGCGTATTTGATCTTATGCATGCGTATACACACGAAGGAGTGTGGGGTGGGAGTTCAGGCACTAGCATGTCAGCACATGTGTTGACCTGGGAGATCGGGGAAAATCCCCACCCTTTACCCACCAGGCGCGGCCGTGATCGGGATTGGAACCCGGGAGTCTCAGATTGAAAGTGCAGCTCTTTAACCACTCGGATGTTGGGCTCTGTCCAGTGAGAGGCCGTCACATCAGCATTCCAGTTTACATCATACTGAAGGGCGAAGAAGCTGAGATAGTATGTTTATCTGATATTTTGTGTCGAGCTTGGGGGACCAAGCACAGTCGTCTCGGCGAATACCGAAAATGTCAAGTTGACTGACAACTTGATTCATACAACCTTTAGGCATGCGCAACCATTTTTGTTACACTTGCAGTCAAAAGTTCTTGCAATTTCTGTTTTAACCTAATTATACTGTGTACGTGCAATTTCGAAAAGTATATCATGTGTTTGCAACGATCGCTTCAAAGTAGCATGTGTCAGTCAGTAAAAAAAAAAAATAAAGATAAATAAAATAAAATAGCCTTACAGTTTGTTTGACCGAGACAAATGACCGCATCGAAGTGTGAGTTTGTAAGTGGTCGATCTTTGACGTCACAGTTCGCGTCGTGAGTGATTATTACTCATTGAATAGTGGTTTCAGTTCGATTAGTTTCAGTTCCAACTTCAAGAGGTGTCAAGAGGCACGGACAGATCATTGATTCAACACAAAATCTGCTGCAAAAAAATAAACAAAAAATTAAAGACCAGATGCCTGATCTTCACATGAATTGACTGCGCTCGTCAGGCCTTGAGAGCCTACCCTGGGTTTGCGTTAAACATTAGAAGTATGAGTTTTGATTATAGCCTTGGCCAAAGGAATGATTCAGGTCTTATAGCCTTTAGAGGCGTTTGATTGGCTAAGAGCGGACCGGGCAGGACCGGGCGTCTTTTCACTGTTAGCCGCGCGAAATTTGGTCAAGCAGAGCAAACAGATAGGCCTTGTTTGCATCAGTTTGACATGGTACAGTATTATGACACCAAATTATAATTCAAATTGTAAATCCTTTACTGGTTGAACACAGCGGAAGGAGAGGACTGGGTCCCACCTTCCCATACCGAGCCCTAGACACCGTGGATATGGATTCACCACCCCGATGGCTGTGCAAGGCTTTGGGACCTCTGGCCCCTTTTTTTCTAAAAAAAAACCAACAAACTTTCTGAATGTGTATGTGTCTTATTAACAACGTTCATTCCTGGGACCCGTGGACACTTTGCTGACTCGACAACAGAATATCTTTTTCCTGGTCGGCTCTGCGGCAAACTGGACCACATGCAGAAGCATTGTAAGGCTGGCCCCACCCAGTATGTCGTTTGCTTGACGAGGGTTCCAGGTGCATGATCCCGCTCCCTCTCCAAAGGCGGTTTGAACATCAATGGTAGCATACACCCCACCCCCACACACCCCTACCCCCATTCAATCAGATCTGTTCAGTGGGAACCAGAATCTGGCACAGACCAGACAGGAGGCATTGTCCACGTGCACCCTTATCAGTACGAATGTCCCCATTGCCATCACACAGCTCACTGGCCAATAAAGATTTTTCAGACTGTTCAAGATTCCCCGGCGTCTGACTGAGCTCTGAACAATGCGGGTTTTTTTTGGGGGGGGTTGTGTGTGTGTGTGTGTGTGTGTGTGTGTGTGTGTGTGTGTGTGTGTGTGTGTGTGTGTGTGTGTGTGTGTGTGTGTGTGTGTGTGTGTGTGTGTGTGTGTGTGTGTGTTTTGTTGTTGTTTTTAACATCTCGGCCCCTGCGGGTTATAAACAACATGTATTACCGTCATGGGAACGCGGTGGGGATGTTGACAATACAGCGAAATGATACTGCCTCGCAAACAGTGTTCCACTGGCTCGTTGACAGAACAAGCAAATAGACAGTGTGTGTGTGGGGGGGGGGGGGGGGGGGGGGGGGGGGGGGTGGCACGGCGTTCACTGATCTGGCATCCTCTCCCTCGTGGTTTTTTTTTTGTGTGGTTTGTGTGTGTGTGTGTGTGTGTGTGTGTGTGTGTGTATGTGTGTGTGTATGTGTGTGAGAGTGTGTGTGTGTGTGTGTGTGTGTGTGTGTTTAGGGGGGGGTGGAGGGGGTGCCACACACAGTACAACTCAAAACACGCTCAGTACATATAATTCCATCATGAAACGTACAATCCTGCTGTTGCTGCTGCTGTTCCTACTTATGGTGATGATGAAGATGATGATGATCATAATTCTGGCTACGAAGAAGAAGATGATGATGACGATAATGGTGGTGGTGATGGTGATGCTGCTGCTATGATGATGCTGCTGAGGATGATGATGATGATGATGATGATGACGATGACACATTATCACATGTCAGCCACTTCACGGGCTCGACTGTGAATGATTTCAGGCAGGTTAATGACAGCAGTAAACAGGTCTGCCCCCACACACTTTCTGCTGCACTACCATCCCTCACAGTGCCGCTGTATGATGTGGGCTGTGCTGTCACATTGTCACAACGACCTATACCTCATAACAATTTATTTCTATATTTGTTCATTAATAGCATCATTATTGTTATGATCAGTCATTTCTCTCTTTTTGACTCACTTGTGTAAGCAAAGTGAGTCTATGTTTTAACCCGGTGTTCGGTTGTCTGTGTGTGTGTGTGTGTGTCTGTGTGTCCGTGGTAAACTTTAACACTGACATTTTCTCTGCAAATACTTTGTCAGTTGACACCAAATTAGGCATAAAAATAGGAAAAATTCAGTTCTTTCCAGTCATCTTGTTTAAAACAATATTGCACCTCTGGGATGGGCACACACACAAAAAATGAAGCCTAATTATATGCAAACTGCATTTACTGTTATATTTATATTTTTTGTATTCTCTAAACTTGGCACTTTGATCTGATATTCTGACACAACAACAAGAGCAGTCATTATTATCATTTCTTGTTCAAACAGGAACTTCTTTTGCTAAGCATGGAAGTTTTATTTATTTTGTAAACGTTTTGGTGCAGATGGTAAAAAAGGGAAATTACTCTGTAATTAATGCTAGAGGACTTAATTTGCTTTAAACTTATCTTTCTCATCTTAAACATTACATTTTGAAATTATACTCAGTACATAAAAAGCTTGGATTTTTTTTTTTTAAGTGTATCACAAGTGAGTCTTGAAGGCCTTGCCTCTCTTGTTTTTCTATATTTTCTTTTATTTTTGTATATTTTCATTTCACTCTGTTCTTATTTCTGATTTTGTTTCTCTTTCTTTTTATTTGGTTTATTAAAACTATTTGTTGTTGGGTTTTTTCTGTTATTTATTTATTCATTTTATTTATTTATTCGTTAATTTCATGACTTATCCATTCATTTTATTATGTATCCTATTTTTACTTCATTTTATTTCATTTCCCCCCCAAGGCCTGACTGACATAACGCGTTGACCCCGGTCACGCTGCGTGGTCAGGCATCTGCTTAGCAGATGTGGCGCAGCGTATATGGATTTGTTCGAAAGCAGTGACGCCTAGCCTCCTTGAGTAACTGGACTGAACTGAACTGAACTCATAACAAACACACCGTTGACACGTGTGTGGAAGAGGAAGGGGTTTAAAAAGGATCTGCTTGACACGTGTTACATTTCAGAACGTGCTGTTGTGTGCATCGTTAGAGGATGTTGGAGAATTAAAGGAGGCGATGACGATGATGAGGACGGTGACGATGGTGATGGTGGTGATGATGACGGTGATGGTGATGATGTTGATGATGATGATGACAATGATGGTGATGGTGACGGTGATGATAATGATGGTGATGGTGACGATGATGATAATGATGGTGATGGTGACGGTGATGATAATGATGGTGGTCGTGATGATGATGGTGAAAGTGGTGGTGATGATAATGATGATGATGATGGTGGTGGTGGTAATGATGATGATGACGGTGGTGGTGATGATGATGATGATGATGATGATGGTGATGATATATCTTACATGCAACCACAGTGAGTGATGTCCTAGAGGTAACGCTTCCGCCTAGGAAGCGAGAGAATCTGAGCGCGCTGGTTCGAATCGCGGCTCAGTTGCCGATATTTTCTCCCCCTCCACTAGACCTTGAGTGGTGGTCTGGGCGCCAGACATTCGGATGAGACGATAAATCGAGGTCCCGTGTGCAGCATGCACTTAGCGCACGTAAAAGAACCCACGGCAACAAGGGCTGTTCCTGGCAAAATTCTGTAGAAAAATCCACTTCGATTGGAAAAAGAAATAAAACTGCACGCAGGAAAAAAATTTTTAATGGGTGGCGCTGTAGCGCCTGGGGAGAGCAGCCCGAAATTCACACAGAGAAATCTGTTGTGATAAAAAAGAAATACAGATACAAATACGAATAACAAACGCGACTAACACTACCGACGTTAAGACTGATGATGCTGTTGACGAATGAAAAGCCGCCCGACACATACCACATCACATCACAACCACTGCTAACTCACACAAATGTTGCACTGAAGATGATGATGGATGACGACGATGGCGATGATCATAATGATGAAGATAATGGCAATGATCTATGACGATGATGATGATGATGATGCTGACGACGATGATGAGCTGTCTCAGTGACACAAACCACACAACAACCACGACTACACCAATGTAGAACTGATGGTGGTGATGACGACACTGAAGAAGAAGTAGTAGAAGAAGAAGAAGATGGTGCTGGTGGTGGTGGTGATGATGATGACGATATCGATGACGAAGACGATGGTGACGATCATGATGATGATGACAACGACGACGATCCATCTATCATACAACTGCATAACAACCACTACTTACACCACCAACGGTTGGTACGACTGACGACGACGATGACGACGATTGATACAGATGCAGTCAGTCCACCTTAGCCTCTTGAACAACCACATCGCAATGGACAACAACTCACATCCACCAGCAGCAGCAACACAGCAAATTCCCTGAGAGTTTGGCAGCTTGGCTGAAGGAACCTACACGTCGTACATCCAGATTGTGTTCCGAGTCTTCCTCATAACAACAACAACAACAACAATAAAACCACCACCAGCAAAAAAAACTTAGTCACGCCACAACATCTTCATAAAATTATGTCACAGACTTCGACGACATAATTATCTCTTGAGACTATACTCCCAACATCAGCTTTGCTGGCACCACCGCCTACAACACACGACATAGCCCATCTATCTATCTATCTCTATATCTATCTATCTATCTATCTATCTATCTGTGTGTGTGTGTGTGTGTGTGTGTGTGTGTGTGTGTGTGTGTGTGTGTGTGTGTGTGTGTGTGTGTGTGATAATTATCAGCGGTAGTAGTAGTACTAGAAGTGGTGGTATAGTATTTGAGAGACATGTGGCCGGCAGTGTCATTGTGGAATACCAGAAAAAAAAATCAAATCAAAATAGTAGACGGTCGATGGGTGTTCAGTGACGAATCTCTCTCTCTCTCTCTCTCTCTCTCTCTCTCACACACACACACACACACACACACACACACACACACACACACACACACACACACACACACACACACACACACACACACACACACACACACACTGACACACACACACCTACAACTGGTCGGTTGTAGCACAAAAAGAAGATGCGTTTTTTTCTCAACACACATGCCAGAGAACACTGAATAGATGTCACACGCGAGAAGAGTTCTGTAGCTCAGCAACACAACGCACAGGATGCATATCTTGCTCAAGTATAACACGACACAGATTGGATAAACAACCATCAGGTCTTTCGCTCATTAGCACACTGCACATGATGTTTTCAGTCAGTGGACTTTAGCCCGACAACACACAACAGAAGGTAGATAATCACGCACGGATATCTTTAGCTCATTTACAACTGAAAACACAGGATGGGTATCACTCGAATAGGTCTTTTTTGCTCAACGACACATTACAGAATGGAATTCACCTAGTGAGGCCGTTTGCTCAATAACACAACACAAGAAGGATGTCACCAAAAAAAAGGTCTTTTGCACAGAAACACAAGATTGGTATCACCCAAAGAGGTCTTTTGCTCAATAACACAACACAGGATGGATTACCACGCAAACTAAGAGGTCGTTTGCTCATTACTTTACACAGCCGTCCGCCAACCAACACGCGATGGATCACACACACACACACACACACACACACACACACACACGTCAGAAGAGGTGGTTGTTGTTGTTAACACACACACACGTACACGTACATACACATACACAGACAGATCCTGGCCTAACACATCCTCTTCCGAGCAACACTAATGGTTGGGAAGCAGAAGGTGTAGAATCATGGCCCACATCCCAACCTCACAACGCAGTTATTTTGAGACAGGGGGAGAGAACACAGAAGCAGAAGTAGAAGAGCAGGAGAAGGAGGAGGAGGAAGAGGAGGAGGAGGAGGAGAAAGAAGAGTGCTGTCCTCCCTCTCTCTCTCCGTCACTCTCTCTCTCTCTCTCTCTCTCTATACACACACATTTGATCCTAACCACCACTATATAATCACACCGGAGGTGGTGATGGGGGAGGGTGGGGTGGGGTGGTGGTGGTGTGTATCGTAGTAAAATCCAATCTACACATTCCAGAGGCCAAAATAATGGCTGCAAGTGGCACGAAGCAGTGGCTGTGTGTTACGTTGGTAAGAGGAGAGGGTGTGTGTGTGTGTGTGTGTGTGTGTGTGTGTGTGTGGTGCGGGGGTGGGGTGGGGGTAGAAACTGAGAATGGTGATGGGAAGCCTGGGGTTGGGAAGAGGAGGGTGTGTGGGTGTGTGGAGGAAGGCGTGTAGGGGTGAGGGGGGCGGGGGGAGGGGGGGGGCTGGAACCTGGCCATCATCCTGAATGTCACTTCAGCTGCTATTGCCTGTGTAGTAGTGTGGTGCCCCCCCCCCCCCCCCCCCCCACCACACACACACACACCTTCCACAAGATTCCCCTTCCCTCTCTCCCTTCGTTCCTCCTCTCCTCCCACTTCTCCGCCGCCGCCCCCCCTCCCCAACCCCTCCCACTTTCCCACACCCCTCCCTCATCACTCTGTTGCCAGTACTAGTTCCTGATACAGCTGTTGTGAAAGCTGTCAGCATGTTCTGTCGTCTTTTTCATTTCTTTTTCTTTTTTATTTATTTCACGTCTCCCCCACACCCACCCCCCATACCTCCCAACCAGCCACCCACCCACGTACCCAACATCATCTTTATCCATGTGTGTGTGTGTGTTGCCCAATTTCTGTCACCCAACTATTGTGACCCCCCCACCCCCCTCACCCTACCTTTTCCTCACACACTTCATGATAATTGAAAAGGGTCGAAAATGGAGTATGGCTGCCTACACGGCGGGGTAAAAACGGTCATACACGTAAAAGCCCACTCGTGTACATGCGAGTGAACGTGGGAGTTGCAGCCCACGAACGAAGAAGAAGAAGTAAAGTGTCAACTGTGTTGCCAGTCACGAATGAAGAAGAACAAGAACAAGAACAAGAAGCCTTGTTATTAACAACAAAAACAAACAAAAAATAAATTGAAAAAAAAACAACACCCAAGAACAAGAAGAACGAGAACAAGAACAAGAAGTAAACAGAAACAGAAGAAAAATAATACTTAGAACAAGATTAAGACAAGAAGAGGAAGAACAAGACAAGAGAGGCAAGGCCTTCAAGACTCACTTGTGGTACACTTAAAAAAATCTATTCGTTAAAATGTGTTCTGTATTTGTTATTATAAAGCTTCGGGTTAAAAGAAAAAGAAAAAAAAAAGTCCTAACAGCAGATTCGAACCCCGCGTGTTCGGGTGAGAAGAAACTGTGTTACCTATTACACTATCGTGGCTCCTTAACTGACGTTCAAAAAAATAATATTTAAACATGTTTTTTTTAAAGGGCGATAAATCGATTGCGGCATTCGCAGTGAGAACGCTGTTTAAATCATATTCTTCTGGTGTATCTTGGGCTTTCAAAAAAAATCTTTAAGGGCAATTAAAAATTCTTTTTAAGTCCGCGGTAAAGGAGACGTGGCCATCGCCGCAATCATACTGCAACATTTAGCCGTTTTCTCTGGATCTAGATAGATGTACAAGTTTAGTTACACCCGGTTGACATGGTCAATTCAATTTCTCTTGTATGTTCATTCTAGTTTTATAGTTTTAAAGTTGATATGAAAACTGAGTATTTTGTTAAACTAATAACATGTAGAGCCAAGCACAAGTACTTCTAAACGTCGTATGAAGTGAAAAGGACTTCATTTTGAGAAAAGTCAAGACTGGAAATTTTTACATTTCATCAATTCAAGGGCATTAACTCCCATGGTTTATTATTTTTAACTGTGAATTCCGACTGATTCTGTGGATATTTTTATGGCAGTTTGGGGCATAATCCAGTAAGTGATGAGGCGTTCACAAATCTTTCTCTGAATAAATATTTACGGTCTCCTTCTCCAATTTTCCATCACATGTTATCGTGTGTTGTCGATTGAATATTGGATCGAACGGGCAGGTCAACTACTTGAAACAAAATGTCGCCCTTCGAGCATGCGAGCACACGCATTGAATATGTATAAATATGTGTACGCAATTGATTTTTGCCCATGACCTTCAGGGCTCAGCCAGTAGATCTATAAAGTCCACTCGCAGTATTGATTTTAGTATTTTCCGAAAAAGACCACTTTGGCGAATGAACGATGTGAAAGCCCTGTACACTGAGAGTAAAACACACAAGCTTTGTATGTATTGAGTATAATTTCAAAATGTAATGTTTAAGATTAGAAAGATCAGTTTAAAGCAAATTAACCCACCTAGTATTAATTACAGATTAATTTCCTTTCTTTACTATCTGCACCAAAGACATGCAAAATAAATATAACTTCCATGCTTAGCAAAAGAAGTTCCTGTTTGAACAAAAAAATGATAAAAATGACTGCTCTTGTTGTTGTGTCGAATATCAGATCAAAGTGCCAAGTTTAGAGAATTAAAAAAATATATAAATATAACAGTAAATTCAGTTTGCTTATAATTTGGCTTCTTTTTAATTTTTTTGTGTGCCCATCCCAGAGGTACAACATTGTTTTAACCAAGATGACTGGAAGGAACTGAATTTTTCCTATTTTTATGCCAAATTTGGTGTCAGCTAACAAAGTATTTGCAGAGAAAATGGCAATGTTAAAGTTTACCACACACACACACACACACACACACACACACACACACACACACACACACACACACACGCAACCGAACACCGGGTTAAAACATAGACTCACTTTGTTTACACAAGTGAGTCAAAAAAGAAAGAACCTGAAGCAGAAGAGGGTGAGGATGGGGAGGGGTGGAGGGGGAAATGTCGACACTTGCAATTTGGGACCCGGCGTTCGGTTCGGTTAGATGTCAACAAAAAATGAGTTCAGAGAAAGTGGTCATCCTCTATAATTTGGGCCAGCTTTACCAAGCGCAGGTTACAAACTCCAGAAGAATTACAAAGTAATGTGGGCGGCTTTTACACGATTTAGCTCACTATTCCATAGGAGCAGAACAAGAAGAAGATAAAGAATACGAATGAAAACAAAAACAAGAAGAAAAATAACAATAAATCATATTTCAAGAAAACTAGAAGAAGAAAAAAAAAAAAGAACAACAATTACACGACCACGACGAAGACGAAGTCGATAAGGAGCAACAACAGCAACAACGACGACGACGACGACGATGACGACAACAACATTAACATCATCATCATCGTCATCATCATTAACAACGATCTGAAGAAGAACAAGGACAAGAACAAAAACAACATGATTGATTGTTTGTCAATGTGTTGCATGTTCTCTCTCTCGGGAGAAAGAGTACCAGCTTGATCAGGGTCCGCCCCCTCAGTCAACTAAAGCTGGGCTGCGGAAGAGAAATATATATATATAGAGAGAGAGAGACACAGAGAGAGAGAGAGAGAGAGAGAGAGAGAGAGAGAAATATATATATTTGGCAACACCCAGATGCCCTGTATTCCCCCCCACCCCACCCCCCCTTACGTTCAAATAGCTGTCGAGACCACCCTGGCCCCCACCCCCCTTACGTTCAAATAGCTGTCGAGACCACCCTGGCCCCCACACCCCTTACGTTCAAATAGCTGTCGAGACCACCCTGGCCCCCACCCCCCTTACGTTCAAATAGCTGTCGAGACCACCCTGGCCCCCACCCCCCTTACGTTCAAATAGCTGTCGAGACCACCCTGGCCACACACCCCTTACGTTCAAATATCTGTCGAGACCACCCTGGCCCCCACACCCCTTACGTTCAAATAGCTGTCGAGACCACCCTGGCCCCCACCCCCCTTACGTTCAAATAGCTGTCGAGACCACCCTGGCCCACACACCCCTTACGTTCAAATAGCTGTCGAGACCACCCTGGCCCCCACACCCCTTACGTTCAAATAGCTGTCGAGACCACCCTGGTCCCCACACCCCTTACGTTCAAATAGCTGTCGAGACCACCCTGGCCCACACACCCCTTACGTTCAAATAGCTGTCGAGACCACCCTGGCCCACACACCCCTTACGTTCAAATAGCTGTCGAGACCACCCTGGCCCCCACACCCCTTACGTTCAAATAGCTGTCGAGACCACCCTGGCCCCCACACCCCTTACGTTCAAATAGCTGTCGAGACCACCCTGGTCCCCACACCCCTTACGTTCAAATAGCTGTCGAGATCACCCTGGCCCACACACCCCTTACGTTCAAATAGCTGTCGAGACCACCCTGGCCCCCACACCCCTTACGTTCAAATAGCTGTCGAGACCACCCTGGCCCACACACCCCTTACGTTCAAATAGCTGTCGAGACCACCCTGGCCCCCACACCCCTTACGTTCAAATAGCTGTCGAGACCACCCTGGCCCACACACCCCTTACGTTCAAATAGCTGTCGAGACCACCCTGGCCCACACACCCCTTACGTTCAAATAGCTGTCGAGACCACCCTGGCCCACACACCCCTTACGTTCAAATAGCTGTCGAGACCACCCTGGCCCACACACCCCTTACGTTCAAATAGCTGTCGAGACCACCCTGGCCCACACACCCCTTACGTTCAAATAGCTGTCGAGACCACCCTGGCCCACACACCCCTACCCCAACTCCAAAACGGTCCCTCTTCGGGATGATGGGTGGTTAGCTCGGTACTTGTTTCACTTGAAAGACCTGGTTAAAATACTTCTTGTGTGGTGTGGAGTGATGCGGTGTGGTGCGGTGTAATGTTCTGTGCCGTGCTGTGCTGTGCTGTGCTGTGAAAATAACTGGATTTTGTATTTTGTATGTGTGTCTGTGAGCGTGCGTGTGTGTGTGTGTGTGTGTGTGTGTGTGTGTGGGTGTGTGTGTGTGTGTGTGCGGGCGCGCGTGCATGATAGCGTGTATTTGTGCGTGCAGTTTTTTTGTTTGTGTGTGTGTGTGTGTGTGTGACGAAGACAGATATAAAACAAGAGGAAAAGACTTCATGGCTCACGTGTGATTCCTGTTGTTCAACACCACCAGAAACTACGCTGGGAAATGGGGAATGGGTGTGGGTTGGGGGCGGAGGGAGCGGTTCTTGTACATACACAACGATCAAAATACATCATAGTTTTGCTCAGGGCCATCAGAAACCTATGTTTGTCGAAGTGAAAGTTGTATGTGCTGGAAACGTATCTTGATGGTGATGATGATGATGATGATGATGATGGTGGTAATGGTGGTGATGGTGGTGAGGAGGAGGAGGATGGTGGTAGTGGTGGTGCTGCAGCTGATGATGATGATGATGATGATGAGTGTGGCGTGGCTGATGGTAGGTGCTTACTGTAGCGGTCAGATTTAATGGTGGTGGGAGGGGGGCAGGTATAGTAGTTTACTTTACCGTGTGCACTGATGTACGTTCTTCGCTCATCCTGTTTAACGCTGGTTGATGGGGTTATTGGTTGGTGTTTCTGTCTTGTGCTCTGCCCGTCTGTCTGTCTGTCTGTCTGTCCGTCTCTCTGTCTCTCTGTCTGTTTGTCTCGCTGTCTGCCTTTGCCTCTCTGTCTGTCTCTCTCTCTCTCTCTCTCTCTCTCTCTCTCTCTCTCTCGCTCTCGCTTGCTCGCTCGCTCGCTCTAATTATATCTTTATCTATCTGTATCCGAATATCTGTCTGTCAGTCTCTCCGTCTCTGTTGTCTGTCTCTGTCTCTCTGTCTCTATCTCTCTCTGTCTCTGTCTGTCTGTCTGTCTCTCTTTCTGTCTCCTCTATTTATCTCTATCGCTCTC
>NC_134893.1:36775082-36785082 GCF_041734735.1 Babylonia areolata | reverse complement strand
AAGTAAAGAAAAATATAGTTGGTTCTTTTCTTTTAAAAGTATATTTCAACCAGAAACATATCTCAGAATCATTACAGACAAATGGCACAGAATAAATTATGCGAGATTTAGGTTAAGAACTCTGGGGTTTAATGCAAACAGAAGATGGTTTGAACCTGGGACTTATATACAGTCACCATGTCCTCTCTGTGGATACCAAGTGGATGATGAAAAACATTTTCTTTTTCAGTGTGAAATGTATAATACTGTGCGAGAAAAATGTATATTCTTTAAAACAGAGATGGCTAAAAGCCATGATGTTGTTACTGTCTTGTCATGTGATAATGAAATCATAATTAGATCAGTTGCTAAATTCATTGCAGAAGCTCAAACAATGAGACAAGGGTACATAAGTCAGAATAGTATCAGCAGCATAGAAGACACTTAATTATAGTTATTACAGAAGTTGCTATTTTATTTGGACAAAACAGAAAACATAACATTGCATACTTAAGTGTATTGTTGAGGCAGTATGTATTGGTTTGATGTATTTTTGAATGGATGGTCGAGTCAGCCCCCATTCATTTTGGTATTTTATTATCATTACATTGTTGTTTTTCTTTAGTTCCGTTTCGTTGAGTTTTTGTCAGGATGTGACTTAAGTGTTTCCAAGTATTGCATATTTTCTTGGTTTAAACTGACTGAAGGATTCAGAGAAAAAATATAGTTTTTTGTTGTTGTTGTTTTGAAGCTAAAATATATGCATTTATGTTGTTGCCCCCTTGTCAAAAGACCTTTCTTGGCAATGACAATAAATAATTCCAGTGTCCAGTGTCCAGTGTCTCTCTCTATCAGCTTCAGTGTTTTCCTCGTGGGTGTGACGTTGGTGATGGAAAAGGGGGTGTGGCAAGATGATTTTCTTTTTTTTCTTTTTTTTCTTTTTTTTTTTCTTTTTTTTTCTTTTTTTTTGGGGGGGGGGGGTTGATGGGGCTGGGGGGAGGTCAGATGGGAGTGGGATGGGTGGGGGTGTGCACTCTGTGGGAAGTGGAAAGGTGGGTGTTCACAACTGATGTCAGTAACCGTTCTGAACAATGTGTGTGTGTGTGTGTGTGTGTGTGTGTGTGTGTGTTGCAGAAAGAGAGAAAGAGAGAGAGCGTGTGTATGTGTGTGCGTCTGTGTTGCAGTGTGTATGTGTGTGTGCGCGCGTGTGAGTGTGTGTGTGTGTGTGTGTGTGCGTGTGCGTGTGTGCGCTAGAGTATGTGTGTGAGTATCTGTGCATGAAGGTGCTAGTGTTCCGTTGTGAACGCGCGCGCTTTTGTGTGACATGTGTGTATATATAGAAATATATATACATACACAAGGCGCAAACTCTCGCCTAAATATTAACAGTAGTTGGATGATACAATTTATTTACCGTGTAAGCTACAGGACTGACAAGGTAGCAACCTACCCCCTTCCCCCCCACTCTACCACCACCACCCCCCGCCCCACACACACACACACACCCCTCCCCATCTTCACCGCCACCCCTACCACCACCACCACTACCCTTACCTGTCTACAGGTCTCTAAGTCTGCGTGGCAAAGTTCAAAGAATACCCCGCCACAGGAGAACGAGGGCTTAGACATAACAATAAAGGCAATGTGTGTGTACATGTGTGGGTGTGTGTGTGTGTGTGTGTGTGTGTGTGTGTGTGTGTGTTTTGTGTGTGTGTGTGTGTGTGTTTTGTGTGTGTGTGTGTGTGTGTGTGTGTGTGTGTGTGTGTGTGTGTGTGTGTGTGTGTGTGTTTAACAATAAAGGCAATGTGTGTGTACATGTGCGGGTGTTGGTGGTGTGGGTATCCGTGCGTTCGTGTGTGTGTGTGTTGTTTGTATGTGTGTGTGTGTGTGTGTGTGTGTGTGTGTGTGTGTGTGTGTGTGTGTGTGTGTGTGTGTGTGTGTGTGTGTTTAACAATAAAGGCAATGTGTGTGTACATGCACGGGTGTTGGTGGTGTGGGTATCCGTGCGTACGTGTGTGTGTGTGTGTGTGTGTGTGTTGTTTGTATGTGTATGTGTGTGTGTGTGTGTGTGTGTGTGTGTGTGTGTGTGTGTGTGTGTGTGTGTGTGTGTGTGTGTGTGATATGGAAGGTTCAGGTTATTAATATTTAATTCTTTAAAAAAAAAATTAAAAAAAAAGTAGGAGTGCGGCTATCAGTGGTGATGTCACTCACAAAAAGGGAAAGCGATAACAGACTTCCCCCTCCCCTCTGCCCCCCCCTCTCTCTCTCTCTCTCTCTCTCTCTCTCTCTATATATATATATATATATATATATATATATATATATATATATATATTGCACATCTCCCAAACTTCTATTCATCAGTGTTATCTATCTATTTGTCTGTCTACATATCTCCTATCTACTATCTATCTATCTATCTGTCTATCTATCTACTATCTATCTATCTGTCTGTCTATCTGTCTATCTATCTATCTACTATCTATCTATCTACTATCTATCTATCTACAATCTATCTATCTACTCTCTACTATCTTTCTATCTATCTTCTATCTACTATCTACGTATTCACTGTCTATCTGTCTACTATCTATCTATCTGTCCATCTATCTATCCTTGTCTGTTTATCTTTCTGTCTGTCTGCGATCAGGATACCGTCTCAGCCACAGCCTCTTACTTCTTTTGATATCGTCTTTCCTGGCAGCATCCATACCCCGTGATCATTGTCAGCACGCGTCACAGGGAGTTTTAGAAAGCGCGATAAAGAATGTAAGAGAGAGAGTGTGTGTGTGAGAGAGAGAGAGAGAGAGAGAGAGACAGAGACAGAGACAGAGACAGAGGGGTGGGGGAGGAGGTGGAGGTGCGGTGGTGGTTGGTGTCAGAGAGAGAGAGAGAGAGGGGGAGGGGGTGGAGTGGAGTGGAGGGGTTGGGGTGGGCGTATAAAAGGAGGAAAAGACAGACAGCTAAACAGACAAGGGAGAGAGAGAGAGAGAGATACAAACACTAAGACACTAAGACAGACGGAGGCGCGCACGCACACACACACACACACACACACACACACACACACACACACACACACACGACACACACACACACACACACACACACACACACACACACACACAGACGATATGTGGCCCAGTGAGTGTTATCGGAGCCCCCCCCCCCCCCCCCCCCCACCCCCACCCTCCCTTCCTCCCCCTCACTGTGCATATCTGGGCTCTCTGGTATCCGCTGAGTCAGACTCAGTCAAACAGACATACAGACATACATACCTGGAAGAAGCGCTCAGCAGGGGGAGGGGGAGGGTGAGTATGAGGGGGGGGGGGAGGGTGAGTGGGTGTGTGGATGTGTGGGGGTGAGTGGGGGGGGTTGTGAGTGTGAGTGGGTGTGTGGATGTGTGGGGGTGAGTGGGGGTTATGGGGGTGTGTGGGTGTGTGGGGGTGAGTGGGGGGGTTGTGGGGGTGAGTGGGTGTGTGGGGGTGAGTGGGTGTGTTGGGGTTGTGGGAGGGGGAGTAGGTGTATAGGGTTGTAGGGGTTGTAGAAAGCGGAAATGCAGTCTGATAACATATTTATGTAGAATTCAGAGGGAAGCAATTTGTCCACAGACTCTGTGTGTGTGTGTGTGTGTGTGTGTGTGTGTGTGTGTGTGTGTGTGTGCGTACGTGTGTGCGTGTGTGTGTGTGTGTGTCGGGGGGTGGGAGAGGGGGTGAGTGAGAATCTGTCTGTCTGTTTGTCTGTCTGTGCCTGTGTCTGTCTGTGTGTGTGTGTGGGGGGGGGGGGGGGTGTGAATTTGTGTGTGTGAGTGAATGAGTATGTGTAGTGTATGTGTGTATGTATGAGTGAGTGAATGTGTGTGTAGAGCGGTGTGTGCGTGGAGATGGAGGTGGAGGTGGAGAAGGAGGAATTTTGTTGACTGTCCTGTCACACATATTGCTGATTGAAGACATCACTTTTTTTTGTTAAAATGTTTTTTGTTTGTTTTGGTTTTTTTCATTTCATTTGTCGTTTAAAAGAAAGGAGTAGAGGGGAAGGGGAAAGTTGAATGGTGAGTGTGTGTGTGTGTGTGTGTGTGTGTGTGTGTGTGTGTGTGTGTGTGTGTGTGTGTGTGTGTGTGTGTGTGTGTGTGTGTGTGTGTGTGTGTGAGTGTGTGTGTGTGTGTGTGTGTGTGTGTGTGTGAGTGTGTGTGTGTGTGTGTGTGTGTGTGTGTCTGTGTGTGTGTGTGTGTGTGTGTCTGTGTCTGTGTCTGTGTGTCTGTGTGTGTGTTTGTATGTGTGTGTGATGTGGGTAGTTATGTAAGTGCAATATGCATGCGTGCGCGCATGTGTGTGTGTGTGTGTGTGTGCATGTGTGTGTGTGAGTGCGTGTGTGTGTGTGTGTGTGTGTGAGTGTGTGTGTGTGTGTGTGTGTCTGTGTCTGTGTCTGTGTCTGTGTCTGTGTCTGTGTGTCTGTGTGTGTGTTTGTATGTGTGTGTGATGTGGGTAGTTATGTAAGTGCAATATGCATGCGTGCGCGCATGTGTGTGTGTGTGTGTGTGTGTGTGTGCATGTGTGTGTGAGTGCGTGTGTGTGTGTGTGTGTGTGTGTGTGTGTGTGTGTGCATGTGTGTGTGATGTGGAGCATGTGTGTATGTGTGTGTGTGTGTGCGTGTTGTGTGTGTGTGTGTGTGTGTGTGTGTGTAATTAGGGATGGAAAGGAAGAGTGAAAGAGGGCGGAGGGGTGTCGTGTCGTCGCCTCTGATACGGATCATCTTAAGCCATCACACATAGCTAGGAATGTACAGAAAGACAGGTACAGATTGCACAGACAGGATAACAGGTTCCTATAGCTAGCTAAGGCACACCCAACAGACGGGACAAACAGATAAGATAGCACGTTATATACCCAGACAGATAGATACAACTTTGCAAACAGAGCGACCCATTCATCCCTGCTTTATCAATCGCCGGCGGCCCTCAAAAAGCGCAAAACAAAAACAAACAAAAAACTTTCCAGAGCTTTAGAAATTAAGGAGGAGGAGAAGAAGAAGAAGAAGGAGAAGGAGGAGGAGGAGGAGAAAGAGGAGAAGAAGAAGAAGATAAACAAAGACAGAATGATGATGCATCACGCCACGAAAATCTGCAATGATAAAACTTGTTAGAATTATTTCTTTTTAAAACAAGCAGATGTCTGAACGATACACAGACCCAACGCTGCTGAACAGGTCTTGAGGGCCCATCGCAGCAATGTATAAAAACATTGAAATAATACATGAGATCAAAATATGAACAGATCAACAAAATTAACAAATAAGTATACATATGATATATTGTCGGTCATATTTTCAACAAGTTGTCAAACGACTTCAGCTTGAAGAGCTGAGTAAAGAGAGTGTTTTGCTAAAAAAAAAAAAACAGATCGTACAGTGTGGTTGGTTCGAAATACGATGTATGACAACCAGTCGCGTCCCGACGTGGACCACCAGAACAGCAGTTTCAGTGTCAGTAGCTCAAGGAGGCGTCACTGCGTTCGGACAAATCCATATACGCTACACCACATCTGCCAAGCAGATGCCTGACCAGCAGCGTAACCCAACGCGCTTAGCCAGGCCTTGAGAAAGCAGAACAGCAGAGGAGGCAAACTGACTGTCCCAACTATCTGTGCTCAGTAGAATTTGATAACAGTGGAGAAGAGTGTCTTTGCCCAAGTTACACCCCCACTCTCTCAAGGGGCCAAGAGGGATTTTAGGACAGTCGGCGTTGGGATGGTTTCGAAAAAAAAAAAAAAAAGGCCAACTAGCCCCCAAGACTGCAGCACAAAAAGTAAGCGCAATCTTGCCTCCATTGGTTATACAGTTTTCATCCATGTATGTGGTTGCAAATCGCTGCCCGATGATGAATTAAAACCAACCCCTTTGATTTTTTTTTTTTTTTTTGTGGATACTTATTTAGCGCCTGTCCTCGGTCAGAGACCAAGCTCTAAGCGCTTTACAAACTCGAGGTTATTTCCACCACAGGCTGCCTATCTGGGTAGAGCCGACTGACGGCTGCCATTGGGCGCTCATCATTCGTTTCATTCAATCAGATTTCAGGCATACACACACACACACACACACACACACACACACACACACACTCAGACAGACATGTAACATTTTACGTGTATGACTGTTTTGTTTATTTACCCAGCCTTGTAGGCAGCCATACTCCGTTTTCGGGGATGTTCATGCTGGGCATGTTCTTGTTTCCATAACCCACCGAACGCTGACATGGATTACAGGATCTTTAACGTGCGTATTTGATCTTCTGCTTGCGTATACACACGAAGAGGGTCAGTTCAGGCACTAAGCAGGTCTGCACATATGTTGACCTGGGTGATCGGAAAAATCTCCACCCTTAACCCACCAGGCGCCGTTACCGAGATTCGAACACGAGACCCTCAGATTGAAAGTCCAAGGCTTTAACCACTCGGCTATTGCGCCCTCGAGATCAGAAAAATCTCCACCCTTAACCCACCGGGCGCCGTTACCGAGATTCGAACTCGGGACCCTCAGATTGGAAGTCCAACGCTTTAACCACTCGGCTATTGCAGCCAGTGAAAAGAATGCTCGTCAGTGCCCCGGTAAAGACCTTCAGTGTCACCTCGACTGATGACACAGGACATAGCTTTCGCTTCCTACGGGACGTCAGTCACCAGTCTTCATCAGGACTTGTGCATCGTGAGACTGCATTAATTCTCTTCAGCAAAACCACGCTGAGGAGTACACCAGTTTGATAAGACGGGTTGCGGAGGTCAAATGGTAAGAGCGCTGGAACCAGAAAAATTGACGGGTAGGCCTTAGCGAAGACACATTTTAAAAGGTATATATATATATATATATATATATATATTGGAGGATGCTGGTTGCCAGATCACCTGTGGCGCCCCAACGGTCCACAAGACTACGGGATAGGTGAAGGTGAAGGTGATATATATATATATATATATATATATATATATATATATATATATATATATATATATATATATATATAGTGTGTGTGTGTGTGTGTGTGTGTGTGTGTGTGTGTGTGTGTGTGTGTGTGTGTGTGTGTGTGTGTGTGTGTGTGTGTGTGTGAATTGAGAGGGGGGAAAACCCAAACAGCCAAACAAATTGACAACGCATATTATTACTTTATCATCCTTGATACTTTAATCCTCTCTCCAGTCATAATGACTCATAATACCTTCTAGGTGAAAAAGTAAACAAAAAAAAAACCGGCAATGCGTTTATTAAAAGGCCCCCACCCTCCACCACCACAACCCCGCCACTACATCCCCCTCCACCAAAAAATTGTTGTTGTTTTTTTTTAAAAATCAGTACAAAGAAAGACAACGACCTAAATCATATAACACTCACCACTCATACCCCACAACCCGCCACCAACCACCAACACTCCACGCTCCCAACACACACACACACACACACACACACACACACAAGATCAGACAGCACAATATTCGCAACAACAACAACAACAACAACAGTATGATACGCACGGGATCACCCCCACCCCCACCCCCAGAAGGTGCGTGGTTGTTCTGTTTGGGAGTTGTATTGACAAGGAAGAGAGAGAGGAGAGATATGAGCAAGTCAATTATTTTTCTTTCTTTAAACCCCTTTTTTTTTCTTTTTTCTTTTTTTTCTTTTTTTTTTTTTTTTTCTTTTTTTCTTTTTTTTTGCGATGCCCCAGTTGAAAACAATCAACATAGGAAATTTCAGCCTACGCGGTGGTGATAGCGAGCGAGGCAGTATAGGAGCACCCACTACACCTCGGATGCCAAAAAGCAGTTAAAAGACAGGAAAAGAGCGAGGAACACGTAGTACACGCAGCCACCAAGTCAAGTAGTGGAAGGGAACGAGAAAGGGGGTTGGGGGTGACGGAGGGGGCGTGGGGGGGGGGGCACGGGGCAGGGTGGGAAGGGTATGAGAGGGCATGTGGAGGGATGGGAGGAGATGATGGGATGGGAGAGGTAGTAGTGGAAGGAGGGTGGTGGGGAGGGTTCACAGCCTAGCTACATACAGTACAGTTTGTGTAGTGGGGGGATGGGGGTGGGAGACCTGCTATATCAACCTGAAAGCGGTAGACGGATCGAGGAATGTGCTCACGCAAATCTAGAAAGACATGAAAAGCACCCCCGCACCCCTCTCAGAAAAAAAAATGGAGAAGAGGTAGGTAGAAAAAGCTGGAAAACGAAGTAGAAAGAAAGAAGGAAGGAAATAAGAAGTTTAAGAGCAAGGAAAAGAAAGAAAGAAAGAAGAACGACAACAAGAAGAACAAGATGAAGAAGAAAAGAACAAGAAAGAAAGAAAGAAAGAATCAACAACAACAGCAACAACAACAAGAAAAGAACTAGAAAGAAAGAAGAAAAACAAGAACAAGAAAGAAAGAAAGAAGAAAAGAAAGAAAGAACAAAAGAACAAGAAAGAAAGAAAGAAGAACAAGAAGAAAAGAACAAGAACAGAACAAGAAAGAAAGAAAAAAGAACAAGAACAAGAAAGAAAGAAAAAGAATGATAACAAGAAGAACATGAACAAGAAGAAAAGATCAAGAAAGAAAGAAGAACAATAACAAGAAGAACAAGAACAAGAAAGAAAGAACAAGAACAACAAAGAAACAACAACAACAAGGAGAAAACCATTGCTACGCCGCACATAGGGTGTGATAAACACGGCTGAAAACATACACGTTGATAGGACCGTCTGTAATCAGTGTTAATGTGAATAGATGGGGGGAGCACAAGCCTTGAGCCTGAAATATCGTCGTCGCAACAAAATGTGCTGCTGTTGTTGTTGTTGTTGTTGTTGTTGTTGTTGTTGCTGTTAATAACCAAATAAAATAATTGTGTTTAAAGATCTAAATCTGGTTGACCAAATCCACGAAATACCCGTGGCAGGACAACTGACGCAGGACATGAAGAAAGAAAGAATGAATGAACGAATGAATGAATGAAAAGGAAAGGGAAGAAAGAAGAATAAGGGCAAGTCAAGATATACCAGAGAAAGAACTAAAGAAATGAGGAAAGACAGACAGACAGAAACAAACAAAGAAACAAACTAAAAGAGCCAGAAAGTCAGAAAGAATGAATGAATGAATGAATGAATGAATGAAAGGAAGAATTACAGGACATCAGTGTGTAGACATAAACAAACAAACGAATTGATTCTGATCGACATGAATGAAAGAGAGAGAGAGACAGAGAGAGAGAGAGAGAGAGAGAGAGAGAGAACCGAAACGAATCGAAAGGAAACTTACAAAGAAAGAACGAATGACAAGAAATGAAACATGAAACCTCCGCCTGAATTCCTGGAATTCCTTGTTCTTGACTCCACTCTCGAGCTCAGTTCAGTTTAAAAGAAAGAAAGTAATATATGAAAAATTAAAAAAAATGAGAGCACTATGATAGTTAAGTATAGTTGTTTGGTTTTTTGGTGTTTTTTAAGAACAACCACCAACAACAAATAATAATAGGTTCTAATATATATATATATATATATATATATATATATATATATATATATATATACATACATACATATATACATATAAAGAACACACACACACACACACACACACACACACACACACACACACACACACACACACACACACACACACACACACACACACACTCATAGTCCGAGACAAAATCAAAAACAAAAAACTACGAAATAAAAGTATGATCTCAACAAGAAGAAGAACAAAATCCCAATAACAATTAAATTAAAAAAATAATAAAAATAAAAAATTAAAAAAACGACGAGAGAAGAACGAAATACAGCATGATATGTCAAAAGGATGCCCTCCAAGCAAGGAATTCAGCATGCACGAAGCAGGATCCTAACATAAAACGAACAAAAAAAAAAAAAAAAAAAGCTCCCAGTCCAACCCCACCCCCCAACCCTCCCTCCCCCTACTCCCTCTCCCCCCTCTCCCTACCCCACATCAGTGTGAAACTGAAGACGGGCGACTACTATAAATAGGCTTCAAGCAGCATCT
>NC_134893.1:36760082-36762582 GCF_041734735.1 Babylonia areolata | reverse complement strand
AAAAAAAAAAAGTTAGATTATTTATTTGTTTGTTTTAGGGGTGGGGGTAGGGGGTGAGAAGGGGAGGGAAAGCTGCGGTAAAGGCAAGGTGTTGTTCCACTTGATGTTTCCCTCTTTGAGCGAACGTTGACGATGATTACTCTACACATTCTTCTTCTTCTTCTTTTCGTTGCTGTTTTGTTGTTGTTGTTGTTTTTGGTTTGGTCATTTGTTGTGTTTGTTTTGTATAGTTGTTGTTGTTGTTGTTTTCTTTTCTTTTCTTTTCTGTCTTTTTTTTTCTTTTGGTTGGGTCTGGGTCTGGGTTGTGGTTGGGGTCTGGGTTGGGGTCTGGTGTCTGGGTCTGGGTTGGGGTCTGGGTTGGGGTCTGGTGTCTGGGTCGAGGTTGGGGTCTGGGTTGGGGTCTGGGTCTGGGTTGGGGTCTGGGGTCTGGGTTGGGGTCTGGGTTGGGGTCTGGTGTCTGGGTCGAGGTTGGGGTCTGGGTTGGGGTCTGGGTCTGGGTTGGGGTCTGGGTTGGGGTCTGGGTTGGGGTCTGGGGTTGGGTTCGGGGTTGGGGTTGGGGTCTGGGTTAGGGTCTGGGGTCTGGAGTCTGGGCTGGGGTCTGGGTTGGGGTCTGGGTCTGGGTCTGGGTTAGGGTTAGGGTCTGGGGTCTGGAGTCTGGGCTGGGGTCTGGGTCTGGGCTGGGGTCTGGGTTGGGGTCTGGGGTCTGGTTTGGTTGGTTGGTTTGGTTTGGTTGGTTTGGTTTGGTTGGTTTGGTTTGGTTGGTTTGGTTTGGTTGGTATGAGTTGGTTTGGTTTGGTATGGTCGGGTCGGGTCGGGTCGGGTTGGTATGGTTTGGTTTGGTTTGGTTGGTTTGGTTGGTTTGGTTTGGTTTAAGTTCTTTCATTTTCTCGGGGAGACGCTGAACACCACCTAATTATCCGTGGAGTGTAGTCGGCAGCTGCATAACTATAATAACTGGCACAGTGGCAGAGACAGAGAATGAGAGAGAACAACCACCTTTCCTGAAATGCAAGGGGCGGGTGGGAAGGAAAGTGGAACATGCGGATAGTAACAGAGGGAGAGGTGGCGAGAGCTGGTACGTTGGGAGGTCGGGGTTGGGGGGGGAGTGGGGGAAGGGACCTGGGGCGGAGGGGGGGGGGGGCAGAAGGAGAGGGAGGGAGGGGGAAAGCAGATGCGCTGCACTCCAGTAAGTGCCAGTTGTCTTATGGGAGACTGGTGGAATCAACAGTGTCTGTTGTTTTCTTCTTTCTTTCAGCTTTTTTTCTTTTCTCTTGCCTCCTACTGCTCCTCCTTCTTCTCCTTGTGTGTGTGTGTGTGTGTGTGTGTGTGTGTGTGTGTGTGTGTGTGTGTGTGTGTGTGTGTGTGTCTGTCTGTCTGTCTGTCTGACTGTCTGTCTGTGTGGTGTGTTTTGTATATTCGTTTTGTTGTTGTTGTAAACTGTTTGTTTCAAATCGGGTCTATGCCTCATTTTCTTTCATTGAACAATTTTTTTTTTTAAAGCAACAGTAAATACTGAACAAAATTAGACCTATAAATCTCTCATAACACTGCGTGATAGACAGTCTGGGCATCAAATCTAAAGTACTTCGGTTTCATCAGTCTTCCTTGTGTCAGTGAAAAAGCAGCGTTCTGTTCTGAACAGTGCATTTGTCTGCAGAATACCACCAGCATGCTTCCTTCACTTCGAGGAACCTGGAACTGAGGTAGTGATATATCTCTAACTATAACTGCTAAGTACTTTACGACGCATAAAGTCTTGTAAAGTAGACTTTTGAAGCAAAAAAAACAAAAAAAACCTCTCATATGAAACCTGCTGATGTTCACGGGGAGAGGAGCGTGGCCCGGGGGGGTCACTGAGGGGGGCTCTAAATGTACACTTTTGAAGCAAATAAACTACCATACATTTCTGCTGCGGAGGAGGGAGGGAGGCTGCGCCCCCGGCCGCTGCTGCGTATGTGGGCTGCAACTTCTTATTTCACTACTGACGCGTTCACATGTATGTAGGAGTGGGCGTTTACGTCTATGGCCGGTTTTTTTTTGTTTTTTTGTTTTTTTGTTTTGTTTTTGTTTTGTTTTTCTTCTTGTTTTTTGTTTGTTTGTTTTTGTTTGTTTTTCTTTCTTTTTTTCTTTTTTCTTTTTTTCTTTTACCCCGTCATGTAGGCAGGCATACTCCGGTTTCCAGGGTGTGCATGCATGCTGGGTACATTCTTGTTTCCATAACCCACCAAACGCTGATTTGGAATTATATGGTATCTTCACTGAACGAGCGTATTTGATCCTTCTGTTGACATAAAGTTAAAACTGCTGGATAAAGAGTGTAGTCAGCCATAACTACCCCTCACCCCCACTCCAACCCACCCTTGGTGTGTGTGTGTGTGTGTGTGTGTGTGTGTGTGTGTGTGTGTGTTCAGATCTCCCTCTCCCCCTGTCTTCCTCTCTCCCTATCCCCACTTACCTCCCTTCTTTTTCATTCCCCTCCCCAATGGAACAACGAATTGGC